>NC_084737.1:44448541-44566041 GCF_033978785.1 Entelurus aequoreus
CTGACAGCCAGGTACATCCAAAGCAACAACACAAATATCACAGTCTTCGAATGGTATGTTCACAGGGTAAAATATAGTTGTAAAAATGAGCAAGATATTAATATATTCTAAATTTAGCATAAACTATCTCACATATAGATGATTGAAAACACTCACTCTTCATAGAATTTTCTCTCGTTCTCTTCACTTGTAAATTTTGGCATACCTTTTGCAGAACCAGCTGCAAGCTTCCACGCGGTAAAAGGTGTGTGTGCATGTGAGTGGGTACATGCAATTTTTTTTAACCGGACTACTGCATTTGTGTAAGATGTGCAAAAGCAAAAAATAAAAAATAAAAGACCACGGCATCATCATCACCTCGCGAGTCAGAACTGCTGCGTGCGTACATAAGTGGCAAGTGAGTTTCACGGCCTGTTTTATGAAACATATGTAAATGAAATCGCAGGGATGACATCTCTTCGGACCAATTAATGAATCAATGGATGTTGAAGGCCAAAATGGTGAAAAAAGGCATGTGGACGTTGAAGACAAGATAAGCCCAGATGAGTGGAGTGATGGACTGTGGCACAAACAAGTGCAGCATTAACCCTATCGTCTTATATGTTTTATCCAACACATTTTTGGAGCATTTTGAGTCTTCGTACTTTTTTTTTTTTTTTTTTTGCATACCCACAAAAGAAATACAGCAAGAATCAACTAAAACGCGTTTCAGCAGTGCGCAACTGGTGAGATATGGCTGACGTCCAGAGAACTTTTGATTCCCAGGTGGTTCTCAGTCCAGCTGTGTCTACATCAGTAGTCGGCTACAGGTGCAAGGTTTCTGCTCAAGCTGACCGTGATGTTGGTGTAGAGAGGTCTCCTGGACACCAGGGGGGAGTAGTTTAAGTTGTTCAGACCATCCACTCTTTGCCTCTCCTTTGAGTGGCGGAGAAGACTATACCTGTGAGAGCAATCAAACAGTTTTTTTTTTAGAACAGATTTTACTTTACACTTTATACTTTAAAGGGGATCAATGATGATTTTGGATTTTTGGTGTAAATTTTGCTCCACATTCGCTTTTATAACCTGTTATTTTGAATCCGTCTGCAAGATGTTTGTTTGTGGAGAAGTTTCGAGATTGCGAATGAAACCAAGCCCTAACCTTTTCAAAAGTATACTTCATCTTCTGAAAATGTATACTGGTAAATATGTACCGGTACTTTATCTTCAGAACTATCGTCACTGTGATTTCATTCCAGACATTGTCAAAAATGAACTTCATAAACATATAGATTCACCAGGTCACAACATTAAGTACAGCTGGACACTCGCCGATCAATGCAGAGCACCATAAACAAGTTGCTTTTAGTGACATGCAATTATGTCACTGCATGTCGTACATCTGCATTATGCGCATGCCTAGAATAGATGAAAATAATACTTTAGCGTACGTTCTCTTGTGTTTCCTCAAACTCAGCTGGGCTCGTACAAAGCCTCCCCACCCCCCAATAGCTTAACTTAATACCCAAATAAGTACATCCATCTCGCTGTGACATCACAATGTAACCATACTGCAAAACCCCATGTGCAGAGGCACCCAAAACTGCATGCCAGCGCACGCCCAATAGCATGAACCTTATGAGTATACAACATTTTAACAACATTTATAAGTCACACAAAAAGAAAATTGTCATAGGTCCCCTTCAAAAGTATTGATTTTAACCAGTTTATTCTATTGTTGAGAATGTATTGGTGGGAATGCAACAATTATTTCCACAGTGAGGTCCTCGAGCTGTATGTCACATGCAAAGTCTTTAAACAAGTTAGAATTCTCTTAAAGTCATTGCTCGGGTGCTTTTCATGTGACTGGCTCACATGTCTCAAAGCTTCATTCAAATTATTGTGTGTGTGTGTGTGTGTGTTTGTGTGTGTGTGTGTGTGTGTGTGCGTGTGTGCGTGCGTGCGTGCAAAGAAGGTTTGTATTCAATGGCACCGACCTTCCCAGGAACTGGACCTCTCCGCGATGGTGGTGTTGAATGGACTTGTAGCGCCCCTGCTCTCCATGTGGTCTGCTTACGGTGTAATTGGCATACAGCACCCTACAAACAGATTTTGTGCTTACTGATGCATGAAGTCCAATCTGTTGCATTGGTGACCCTAATTAGCGTATGTTCATAGAATGCCTACTTGCTCATCTAACAATATGATATTGCACTACAATTAAGGATGGTTACCTTTCACATTTAGATCAATACGGTGCCTTTTCCTGGTACCTGGGAATCGATACTAGTACTCAACAATACCAATTTTTGATACTCTTGTGTGTGTCCGTATGTTTAGAAATGTTAATTGTTTAATAGTGAAACCCCTTTTTAATTTAACATTTAACACTGAGTTGATGATTATAATTGTGCTTTCAAGTTGTTATACATTGTGTTTTTACACCTCTGAGTCTCATCTGCAAGTATCATCTAGTAGACTTTGCATAAAAATGTATGTAATTACAAGACGTTAGACGGCAGAAATGTGTAGGCTACGATGTTTTATTAGTGATTCCCAGAGCCCAAAAAAAGTCTGCGGGCTATAGAGCGTTTTCTATTCGGGCTCCAGTACTATGGAATGCCCTCCCGGTAACAGTTAGAGATGCTACCTCAGTAGAAGCATTTAAGTCCCATCTAAAACTCATTTGTATACTCTAGCCTTTATATAGACCCCCTTTTTAGACCAGTTGATCTGCCGTTTCTTTTCTTTTCTCGTCTGCCCCCCTCTCCCTTGTGGACGGGGTGGGGGAGACACAGGTCCAGGGGCCATGGATGAAGTGCTGGCTGTCCAGAGTCGGGACCCGGGGTGGACCGCTCGCCTGTGCATCGGTTGGGGACATCTCTGCGCTGCTGACCCGTCTCTGCTCGAGATGGTCTCCTGCTGGCCCCACTATGGACTGCACTCTCATTATTATGTTAGATTTACCATGGACTGGACTTTCACAATATTATGTCAGACCCATTCAACGTCCATTGCATCCGGTCTCCCCTGGGGTAATATACATATGCGGTCCTCTCCAAGGTTTCTCATAGTCATTCACATCGACGTCCCATTGGGGTTGTGAGTTTTTCCTTGCCCTTATGTGGGCTCTGTACCGCGGATGTCGTTGTGGCTTGTGCAGCCCTTTGAGACACTTGTGATTTAGGGCTATATAAATAAACATTGATTGATTGACTGATGTTTTGCCATAGCCAGTCTTTGCTAGTAAGATAAATGTGTCAGTCTTGTCTTTTGTTGAGCCCTACAACGTGTTTGTACTGCAAGTATTGTACTTAGTACACACCAGTTTTTGTATCTTAGTTGTAGTTTTGATCACCATATTTGGAGGTGTTGCAATCGCCATGTAAAATTGCAAAAATTGCAGATGCTAATTGAAAATCCAATCCAATGTAGATTAGCATCAAGCTCGCACATTTTAAAAAGTGTAGCCTTACTTTACTTTGGAGCGCCTTCTTCTTGCTTTGCTGGCATGGAAAATTGTAACATTACCTAGAGCAGTCCTTCTCAAATAGTGGAGGGGCGCAGTGCGATGCTAGAGGAGGGTGAATGTGACCTCAGGGAACATGCTTTTTTTGCCGTACCAGAATATGATGAAGCATATGTATCACTTTACTTCACTGTTACCACGATGGGAGACGAGGAAAGACCGGTGTGTTGTTTCCTTTAATGTTAATAAGCTTAAAATGTTATGCAGAGGCATATTTTCTTCTTCCTCAGGCGGGGGCGTGACAGAAAATATTTGAGAAGCACTGACCTAGAGGCAGTGCTAGGGTAGTTTCCCGGCCAAGTGCTTGAGCTGGTGCCAAGAGTGCAACTAAACGTGACGTCACGTGCAACAAACTTGTCAAAATATTCTCGCGTTTGATTTTATGTTAATCGGTACCAATGAAATCAAGCTGTTACCTAAAAAAGTACCAAATTCAGTAACCATCCCTGTATACAATACACAATTATATTGGTAATCAAGAGCCACTGTGTGTGTTTTTCCTCAAACTTGTATGTACAGCTACATGCGCTAAGAAAGCTATGTAATAAGGTAAATGGAATTGAAAAATAATACAGTACACCCAGACTATTTGGCTTATCCAGCTCTTGAACATTCTTAATGTCATATTGACAGCCTGCTGCAGCAGTACAGTATGATAGGACAGGGTCTCTGTATATTTATGTGTGTTCTCACCTGCTCCAAAGGTCATCGTCTTCTCCTCCCCAGCCCCAGAATGCATTAGGAAATCCATTAATCTTTTTGAACTGTCCCACCGTCATGCCACTGACACCGCCAAAGAACTCATTATACGGAAGCCTTATAGAGAAAATTTTGACATATTAAAAGTATATCAATCATGGACTGCACTTACTTACTCAATACTCCATAGGAAACTGTATCAGGACTCACATGTAGGAATACTTGTCAAGTTTGACTGCAAAGTGTCTGGGCATGTCAGTGCAGCCATAGTAGTTCCTGTCATTCTCCATGAGGTGGTCAACGTCATGGAAGATAAGACAGTCCCAATTCAGGTCCTTCATGGCCTCCTTGTAGCCCACGTTGAACAACATTGCTCTGTTAAATGGCTCCGTGCCAGCCTGGACAGGAGGTAGAGACGAGTCATTAACATGGAGGGTTGGGTGGTTACAAAGGTGAACCTGCCAATACCTGGATGGGAGCGCATACCTGCTCAATAACATAAAAGCCAAACTGGAGCTTCTGTTTCTGTAGCACTGGCACCAGATGTCTCAAGAGGATGGGCAAGTGCTCGGGTCGGTTCCTGAACGGGATTAAGATTGCCACCTAAGGCCACACAAAATAGAAGAGATGTGAGCCAATAGGCATGTGTGATTAAAACACAGAAATGCATTGACATCTGATCATAAATCACAGCGGACGCAGGAGGGCATGTGATGTCAACTGAAAGATGTGTTGTTGATTTTATGCGGATGTGTTTAAAATCCTATTTTAAGCTTCTTTTGGAGTTGAATAAAAAGCAAACAGTCACATGAATAACAGCTTATACATAGACTGCCTATTGTTAGTTGCGAGTGCTATTATTGTTCTGTAAGAGAGATCATTTGTTTTGTCAGAGCATACACACAAGGCAGATTAATGCATGAGACAGACAGATGTCTGGCAAGACTGTGCAATGTGGCTCATAAATAAATGGCGCCGTACGTGATCAGAAATCAGCTACTTCCTGTACAGGAATGTGGATTTTTGAAGAACTGCTGGGAAAATCCAAATAAACGCTTGAACACTTGAGAGAAGTAGAAGCCAAGAGTGTAACACACCATGCACACATGATTAAATAAAAAAAATAGCATCCTTTACACAAGTGTTTAAGCTGTTAACTATTGCGTTATGGCTTCTGAGTAAATTAACAGTATGTTTTTTTGGTAAATGTTCCTATGAAGTGACACGGTTACCTTCCAACGGGGTAAACAGTCTTTGGGCTCCCAGTAGCCTCCTGAGGCAATAGTAGACTCTTGCTCCATCAGTGATCTCTCCACATCCTCCAACGACACTTCACTCATATTCACCTCCAATCTACCTTCTGTGGTTAAAAAACAAATCACATTTTGGATAATAAAAGAGGAAGGAAACAACAAAACAGATATGCATTGATTACTAATAGATGAGTGAACGAGCATGTAGGAGAGGAAAAGAGCAACACAAGTACAACACTAACAGTTGAGTGATCAGGAGCATAATTAGACAAATTTAGCTTCTGTGGAACGACAAACATTTGTAAGTATCATCAATCACTGCTGAAATAAAACACCACCTCTCCACCACTCTAAAAGTCATTATTTTAGAATAACTGAAAAACTGATTATATCTCTTAGAACTCAGTAACTTAACTTCCGTTCCTCTTTTTTAATACAGTCACATTAGGGCTGAGCGATATGGACGAAAAAGTATATCTCAATGTATTTTTACTTAAACTGGATATTTGATTTATATCTCGATATATTTTCCGGTGAAAGTATACATATAAAGATATTCATTTTTGAGCAAGATTCACTGAAATTGAAGTGAATGACAACTGTAATGTAAACAGTCAGTGGCACTTTTATTAACTCAGTTAGTAAAGATGGGTATTAACAGCACAGAAAAGAGAATGTTTAAGTAGCACAGAATTACGAAATGTAAATAAAATAGAAACATATTATTTCTACGTAAAATAAATAACATAGCTGTGCAAATAATAAAAAATGTATCAAACTCAGATAACAAATACATTTGCAGAAAGGCACTTTTTAATTCCCAGTCGACGATGTAATGGACTTTCACACATGTACGGTTCGGGTCAGTGCCAAGTAAGTGACTTGACTTAATTGTGTGGCTATGATCTTCGTCACTTTGACATACATTTTTGGCAGCATTTCCCGTTCGAAATATGCCTGGCTTGGCAACTCGAGAACAGTTTTGATTTGGGCTTACATGGTAAACAACTCAAATGAATGTTTTATTCAGGCGCATATATTTGTCCAAATCTGGCCAAGTAGACGCAGTGAGTTTGCTGGACGTTGTCTACATTGCTAAAAGAAAAATGTAAAGAGGAAAATCCCTATGCCATCTTCCACTAGTTTTTTTAATATATAAATCACCCGCTTGAATATTCCCACTCCTCTTCCACGACTCACATAAACCACATAAATGAATAATTACAAATAAAGTGTACCTTATGATTATTCTAAGCATGCAAATAAAGTAAACAGTCCCATTTTGGCTGAATAAACAAAAAGCACCTTCCATAAAATGTAAATTAACTTAAACAGCATTTAGGCTCCTACACACAAACTGTCGCAATTTGTAACAAAATATAGTATTTTCACTTGTATTAGTTGAGGTTAGATGGGTCTTAACTGCGCTAATATTTGGCATCAATCCAAGCAGCTGTGTGCATTCATCTACATATTTACATGTGCACAACAGAGGAGCTCGGTAATTTACGAGAGTAGTGTATGTGTGTTTAAGACAATGGCAACGTGTTGGCTGAGTGATGTCAGTGAGTAAGTGGGCGAGTAAAAGAGAGAGAGGTAGCGCTGCACTAAGCAGTAGAAGAATGAACAGGTCCAGTTGTGTCCTGCAAAACTAATGATAAAGCAGATTGTCACAAATCGGCAGCATTATTACCTGTCACTATTTCCACTCCTTGTGCAGATCTGAATGCTTATTATTTAAATGTTTACCTAAGTTTGAAGGAAATGTGGTAATACTAATCGCCACATTTGGCGAGGCGTGTTTTAAAGCAACACTTGAAGCGCGGCGCTTCTTTGTTTAAAGCGTCACCTTTGTCGTTAGTTTTGAAGCCCAAATACCTCCATATTGCGCATCACGCACCCTCTTTATTAACCAGTAGAATTGTCGTTTTTTGACATTCTTCCTCTCCAAGATGTTATTGCCTGTATGCACTTTGTGTGTGCGTTTTGACTCACTCAACATCATGCGCCTCAGCTCTGGAGTCACCACCACAGATGAAAGAAGGGTACCGGTACTTTTCAAAGGCAGTATAGTACCGATTTCAATCAATTAGTATCGCGGTACTTTATTACTACTGGTATAATGTAAAACCCTAGTTTGGAAGTACATATACACCTACTATTTTGGTTTATTTTGTCAGAAAAACTAATGTCAAATCGACACCAATTTCACACACGTCCGCACACGTCCGTGGTTGCAGTTATCGCGCCCGTTGTTTAGTTGGCCATTCTCTCTGTATACACGACTCTGTGGACAAGTAAACAACAGGCGCCATATGTTGGGTACCTGGGATGTGTGCGGCCTCAGCATGCAATTGTTTTCCTGACAAATAAAACAAAATAATGAGTCAAAACATAGTTCTTAACATACTCCAGCTCATAAACTTACAATACAACAAGCATTTATTTCCTCAAAGTAGAATTTTGTGGCTATTTTGTGGCCATATTTGATGCATTCCGCCACTAAATTAATGCAGTGTTCAGTGACCAGCGGGCTTCTGACAAGCTCCCGCCGGCGCAATGTACGTCAGAAAATACAGACCGACCAAAAATAAAAACGGAATACCCTCATTTTGCCAAAAACCTCATTAGCTTGGGACCAACAATTACGGAAAATTTTAGACTTTTGTGTGAAGTACGGTACATCCGGAAAGTAGTCACAAAGCTGAATTTTTTTCCACATTTTGTTATGTTACAGCTTTATTCCAAAATGGAATAAATTCATCTTTGTCCTTGAAATTCTACAGACAAAACCCCATAAAGACAATGTGAAAAATGTTTTTATTCTTATTTAATTTTGCAAATGCATTGAAACAAAAAAAAAACCCTGAAAAAACACATGTACATAAGTATCCACAGCCTTTGGTCAATACTTTGTTGATGCACCTTTGGCAGAATTACAGCTTCAAATATTTTTCAATACAATGCTACAAACTTGACACACATTTCTTTGGGCAGTTTCACTCATTGCTTATTGCCCATTTCTGCTTGCAGCACCTCTCCATCAGTTTGGATGGGAAGTGTTGGTTTTCATCTAGGTTTTGTCTGTACATTGCTGCATTCATCTTAGTCGAGTCAGGGAGGTGACTCTGTCAGAGCAAATTCCTCTGTGGAGAGAGGAAAACCTTACAGAAGGACAACTATCTCCGCAGCAATCCACCATCAAGCCTATATGGTAGAGTGGCCAGACGGAAGCCATTTCTTAGCAAAAAGTTTGTCAAAATGCACAAAGGACTCTCAGACCATGAGAAACAAAATCTCTGGTCTGATGAGACAAAGAATGAATGCCAGGCACCACTAATCGTCAGGCCAATACCATCCCTACAGTGAAGCATGGTGGTGGCAGCATCATGCTTTATGGATGTTTTTTAGCGGAAGAAACTGGGATACTAGTCAGGATACAGGCAAGGCAAGGCAAGTTTATTTATAGAGCACAATTCGTACACAAGGCAATCCAACGTGCATTACGGAAAATTAAAAAGTAAAAATAAAAATATAAAATCATGTTTTAAATTAAATTCAGAAAATACAATCATCAAAAAACAATCATATTTAATTAAAATAAATCAAATACTTTAGATAAAATACTTTCAGTTGTCATATGCACAATTAAATACAAGTGTTTTCAGGCTGGATTTGAACATTGCCAACGTTGAAGCCCGCCTCATATCTTCAGGAAGACTATTCCAGATTTCAGGAGCATACAACTGAAACACAGTTTCACCATCTTTGGTCCGGATTCTAGACACCAGCAGGACACCACTCCCTGAGGTTCTCATGAGCTCAAGGCTCAGTGGATTGTTGGAAGAAGAAATTCGAAGGAAAAGACCATTCGTGCCCCAGCCGATACTGTTCCAGATGAAGGTTGATATTGATCCGGACTATCTTGCCAGTTGTGCTGAATACAGAGTTATTGATAATCAGTTTTAAGCGCACAAATGCAGTGTGAAGAGGTTTGTGTACGCTTTATTATTTGCCCTAATTATACCTGCTTCATTCTCTTTCTTCTCATTTGTATTTCGTTCGGAAGTCCAAATTAAGCCGGCGTTCAACATTTACTTAGCTTCCTTCTTAAATAAATCTGTTTCTTTTTTCTCCCATCAATGCACTTCAAAATGTTCTGTTCTTTTAATTTGTGAAGCAAATAAGAATGTTGCGTTATGTTTTTTATTGAATAGTATATAATGGATATCATTTCCTCTGTGCGATACAAAGGGTCCCATCTGGCGGATACACCCACTCGAGAGATCTGGTTTTCAGTTGAATAATTCAGGTGTGTTAGTCCGACTTTTCAAAAACCGACCACGATCGGATTAATGTTTTTCCATTGGTTGTAGGATGCTTATTTAGAGCCAAATTTTTTGAGAAATCAGACTAATTTAGTGCATGGACATGTACTGACTGATCTGTTCGATGCAGCAATGAAGTGAACAGGCCGATGTTCACCTGCCGTCAGTGACACGTAGATCTGAGTCTCATCTGCATAGTTGTGGTAGGACATATTGAAGCTGCGTATTAGCTGACCTAGTGGCACAGCATGTACAAGTTGAACAACAGGGGTCCCAAAATCGGGCCCAAAGGAACCCCACAGGTCATAACCATTTGGTCAGAGACACAGTTACCAATTTCACAAAGTATATCCTGTGATAGAGATAGAACTTGAACCAGTTAAGAGCAGAACCGAATATTCCCACCCAGTTTTCAAACCTCTGTATCAAGATAGTATGGTCAACTGTGTCAAAGGCAGCGCTCAGGTCCAGCAGAACCAAGACTGAGACTTTTTCTGCATCTGTGTTCCTGCGGATATCATTTTCCACCTTGCTCCGAGCTGTTTTAGTGCTGCGGTGGGGCCTAAAGCCTGATTGGAAAGTATAAAATACATTGTTAAACAGGAGAAGGTCCCTAAACTGTTAGTATAAAACTTTTTCCAGTACTTTGCCCAAAAATGGCAGGTATGATATGGCCAATAGTTGTTCAGTACTGTGGCACAAAGACTACTCTTTTTAAGAAGGGCTTATGACAGCATTTTTTAAGGCCTTTGGAAATTTTCCAGTCTGAAGATGTTAACTAGATACGTGTATTGTGGTAACAAACTGCTCAGCACAGACTTTATATATCTAGTGGGTAACTCATCAAGGCAGCATGTTGATGGTCTCAAGACTGTGGATGATTTCTTCAACTATTTTGTCAGTGACAGGAGTGAATTATGTGCCAGCTCTATTTGACTAGCTGGCTGCAGAGTAGCTATTTTTTTCCCAGAAATTATTGCATTATAATGCATTGAACTTCATCATTAAAGATTATTGCAAACTCATTGCACTTTGATTTAGAAATTAGTTCTATTTGAAGTGAAATTGGAGGGTTTGGTTTGGGTCTAATGTTGCCTCTACACTAAGATGGCTAAGGTTGTACAGAGTATAATCCACCTAACCTTATCCCTGTCCACACACACACAATGCCATCGTTTAAGCTTTGGTTTAAGACCCCCTCCCCCCTCCGTCCGCGGGTACAACACGACCTAGTAGGCATGCGCGGAAAATGGCAGACGTCATAGTTACCTCTGACCTGGAAGTGTATCCTTACCCAGCATATAAACATTGAAGAGATGCAAGCAAGATGTTAATTTTGATTTCTTTTCTGCGACTTGTGGTGCTAAAATACCGAAAATGGCTTTGAGTGTAACCAAGAAGAGGGATTTCTTTGTCTGGACCAACGGCGAGGTGGAGTTGTTATTGTTGCCGTCTGGGTTGTGGTGTATACTAAATACTGCAATCGCGCGTTTGCTTCTCTTAAGGTATTCATGTGTGATTTCTACAAGCGCCTGTACATGCAGAAGAAGGAGAAACACAGGCATGTCTGGATGAATTGCCTCCATCTTTCTAGTGTTTACCTTTGAGTGGAAACCGGTTGTGATGAAGCTGGCTGGGAGACGTCACTTCCTCTACGAACTCAGTTTAAAAACGATCAATGAGTCCATGACGAGCTAAGAGCCGGAGATTCAAGAAATGGACGGCGCACTTACCCGTGTAAAAAAAAATCCCAAAGAGGGGAACCTTAAACGATGGGTTATGTGGCTGACACAGGTTGTTGGCTAAATAGTTATTCGTTTAAGGAGTTATCCGGCATTATATAGACAGGGCCTAAAAGACAAGTAGAAGAAAACAGAAATAATCTGATAAACAACATCGATAACATTCAAGTTTAAAATAGCAAGAAACCTTCGTAATGATCAAATCAAGAGTGTGGCCTGTGTTGTGGGTGGGCCCGTTTAAATGCTGAGCAGCACTGAGTTCTTTAGCATGCCTGTGATTGGCTACATCTACAGCCACATTTAAGTCCCCTGTGATGATCACACAAAACAAAACAAAGTCAGTAAGTAATTCCATAAAATCATCAATAAATGAATGTGAATTACAGTATGTGGTGGTTTGTAGTTAGTAATCTAAAGTATGGATAATTGTTTTATCTCCATTTTGAATGTCACATACTCGAATGATGAAACAACCCCAAAACACAATTTGTGGATTCGGATATTTTCCCTGAATATGGCACAAACACCCCCAACCCTCTGGTTTTGTCGTGTCTCAAACACATATTTAAAGCAAGGAGGGCTAGTTTCAGTCAGAACTGCATTTGCTATGTTTACGTGAAGCCATATCTCAGTTAAAAACTAAATCGAGATTGTAAGAGTTAATAAATAAATAAATTATCTATTACTTCAACTACTTGTTTGAGATTAACTAGAGTTTCACTAGACATTGTGTTCTTTAGGGGAATGTGGATAATCTAACTGTCTGTCTCTACGTGCTTTGATATTAGTTATTGTTTCAGAAGAGAGCGCTTCCTTATTGGGCCTCTGGTTGATGTGATGTTTATCAGCGCAGAGGTCCTTAGCATCCTAGACAACAATATTGATGCTGTTGGGAATAACAGCTATGAGCACCGCTTGCGGGGGCCAAGCGGGGGCAACTTTGGTTAGTTGAATAGGCTGAGGAGGAAGAGGATAGAGGGAAAGATGAATGCAGAAATTTACAGAGACATCCTAGATGAAAACCAACGCTTCCCATCCAACCTGATGGAGATTGAGGTGCTGCAAAAAGGAATGAGCAAAGAGGAATGGGCGAAACTGCCTAAAGATAGGTGTTCCAAGCTTGTGGCATCGTATTAAAAAGACCTGAGGCTGTAACTGCTGCCAAAAGTGCATCAACCAAGTATTGAGAAAAGGCTGTGAACATGTATGTACAATGTGATGTTTTATTTTTTTTATTTTTAATAAATGTGCATTTTTTCTATTGGATTTTTTTAACGTTATTTTTTTTTAACATTTTCACATTGTCATTATGGGTTTTTGTCTGCAGAATTTTGAGGACGAAAACTAATGTATTCCATTTTGGAGTAAGGCTGTAACAAAACAAAATGTGGACATGTGAAGCACTGTGAAGACTTTCTGGATGCACTGTATGTCAACTCTGGTGGCTGCCTCCAATATTGTTTGTAATGATTTCACTATGCCTGTGCTTATACACTTGCTTTTTTGGAATATGTTCATAGGTTTTGTTGTGGCAAGTCTATAGGGCTTCCTAATTTTATAATCACCATATTAACTTAAATATTGAACTAATGCTAACCCTACAAGAAAATGTAAAATACATCTTTATTATGAATATATTTTTGTACTTGATTTTTGCCATGCACAATCCATAATTAATTGACTGCTGATTTACTTGTATGTTTGTAATTATGAACATCAATAAAACATATCAATAACAAAAATACAGTATGCCTGTTAACTGTGTATGTTTTTTGTGAAACACAGCTATCATTAACATATCTTTAGAACATATCTCGTCCTGACGCATAGTATATACATATTGAGGCAAAAATATTCCTCAAAATTATTATGGCTACGGCTCACACAACAACCTAATTGTAATGGTGTACCTTCTGTACTGATATCTAATTTACATATACATCATACAACTACCAAACTTTTGACAATGAAGAGCTTTATAACAGTTGTAACACAACTATACATATATGAAAACATATTAATCAGTTTGAATTTGCTCGTAAACATCTAGGGCTTTTCTATGAACATTTGGATTCATTTACATATGAGCCTTTCTATGAAAGTTTGAAACAGTTTGCAGTCACATTGCACATTAAAAAAAACATGTCAAGAATTATATAGCAATAACAGGATTTTTATATTTTTTTTCCCAAGATGGCACTGCTGTAGTGACTGCTGTTGGCAGGAGCTCTGTGCTCTTGTGTCATCCTTTTGTGTCCCTGATATTTCCCTCTAGTTTTCACATGTTTTTTTTTTTGTTTTTTTTTTGCCTTTTGGACTGTCCCTTTGTCCCTTTGGGACTGTGCAACAAGGTGTGGCACTTTCGGGACTTCTGCGGTGCTTTTTTGTGGCCTTCAGGATCTGCCTCCCGGGAGCATTTTGGCCATTGAGACCAGCTGCTGGGTCTCTGCCACACCAGAGTCCGTTTGGAGAGACTGGAGGAGATGCGGATGAAGAGACAGGGCTGCGGAACTGGCGCTGAGCATCGGGACGGACGGGCTTCACAGTGTCTTGGCTGAATGAGCAGGTATCGGAAACCTCGGTCTCCTTAGACGCATCCTCGCTCATCCATGCAGACTGGACACTGGCCGAGAGGTAGTGGGCGACCGAGAGTGGAGTCGGCTCTCTTGGTTGCTTTGTTGGGTCAGCTCCTGTCTCTGGCCATACTCCCCCAACCCCAGCAGACGATGGCATGGAACACCACACGTGCTATGGCTATGAGATTTTTTTTCCCTTGGCCTCAGTCTGGACCCCTTCTCCAAGGGCCCAGGCTTAGACTGAATATTTATTCTCACCCCCAGGCCCCCCACCTGTTTCTCACCTTTTTTGTAAGGGGCGCCGGAAGTTGGCAGACCCGTCAGCGATCCTGTTCTGTCTCCATATAATGTGTGTCTGCTCTTAATGGGATTGTGCTGAAAATCTTAATTTCCCCTCGGGGATTAATAAAGTATTTCTGATTCTGCTTCAGAGGATCCTTGTTATGAAAATATTTTATAAAAATAGGTTCTGTCTAGATCATAGGTCAATCATGTCCAGAGTCAATGATAGTACATTGTCGATTTCTGACCTTCTTGACCATAACTTACAGACAATTTATGTTATCTAACCTCGCACAAATTACTGTTGTCATTGGCTCTCCAGCCTTTACGGCGAACCTTCACTTCCCATACTTTTTGGCTTTATGGATTATTGCGGGGAAAAAGATGCAAATGCTTCGTGCAGTTTTTGCGCAGTTTTGCCCAATGCTACGCAACAAGGCATGTTTACAAGGCAAAAAAACTATTCAATTACAAGAGATGTCGAAAGAGGATGTGCAGTGTACACATAGCCATAGCTGTGGCAAGCCAAAGTTGGCCCCCAATCATTTAAGATATCGTCTGAAACCGAGTTGCCTATACTCTATAATCGGCTCTGATCTGGACAACATACGCTTAAAGAAAGAACAAGACAATAACTTACTCATAGAGGGCAGCCTCTCAGGGCAAACTTGTGAGGGGAGATATGTGAAGTCCTCAGGAAGGTATGCAGTGGGTGGAGCATCACTTTCGCTCATGTTGAAGTCATAGGAGTAATCTGTAAACATACTAATATCAGTCTCTATTTCTGAATAAGGTGTGTACTGATGGGCCTCAAGGGTACAATATATATTATTTTACCTGTGCCATTGATGTTGTAGGCACCTCTCACCACCTGCTCCAGGACCTGAGCTCCAATGTTCTTCACATTTTCTCTGATCTGGATCCCTCTGGCTTGGACCATGAACACATACTCATTCACTGTGGAAAGAGACAGAGGAGGACTTTATTCCTGTGCTCTCAGTTCAAGTGTTTATTTCTAGCAGATTTAAAGAAGATATTAGGCTGATGTAGGTGTAACAGCCTACGATTGTCCATGAATGCTAACGTCTCAGACTTGCTTTTCCTTTGCTTTAAAGCTACAGTAAGATAACAATTGCTATTTTGCTTATTAACTCCCACTTAAAACTGTGGAGTACAATTTGGTGTTTAGGTCAAGAATATAAAACATCAGCACTACTCAAATCGTTGACAGGCGAAACAAAGTGCAGAATAATATAAGATAGTTGTATTACGTCTTTCTTTTGCATTTGCATAAACTGCCCACAATTCTGTGTATATTTCATATTATGGTTCATTTAACATCTATTTGCCGAGCAGAAAACAACTCTTGAATGTCCCATGAAGTAAGTCAGTTACTTCAAACTGAAATACCTGTAGATGACAAACACATAGTGAGAAGCTAAAGTCAGACCACTGAACACCCATCCATCTATTCATTTTCTACCGCTTGTCCATCTCAGGGCCGTGGGGGGCTGGAGCCCATCCCAGCTGCACTCGGGCAGAAGGCAGAGTACACATACAGTAACCTCAATTTCTCAAAAACAGTAAAACTCCTACCATTGGGAGTATGCCTACAATATCCAGGACAGTTTTTAGTAGAAGGACCATTCGTAATATTGTATTGATCTTATTGTCCAGAGCGCCATCAAAATTATTTTACCTCTGTGTTGCTTAAACTTGTGATAAAATGTCATTCTTTACATTCCTCCTCTCTGTTTAACACTAAAGAAGTTCCAACATGGTCAACAGCTCATCAAAAAATGCTTGTCATATTTTCTGCCTTAGTGGACTCACTGAAGGGAATTTCCCAAAAACATAACTAGTCTTTCATGTCAAAGAAGAAAACCACTGGAATCTTAATCTGGGATTATGGGGGAACAAGGCAGGGGAAAACTCAATTTTAGCTAACTATAAGATGACAAATTCGAGTTGATTGGAGGGCTCCTGCAGTCTATGCAAGGTAACTGCAATGTGCTCTTTTGTTTCTACAGTATTGCACTGAGTCACTGATGATATTTTGCTATGGGAAAACAGACACTAATAGAAATAAAAGCAAAATCAGATGATGCACGAGTTGTGCAATAAAAACTGATTCAGTGGAATTGTCGATGAGATCAGTCAAGTTGAGAGTATGACTATTACATTTACAGTAACACATCAACAGGCTTAATCAGTATTGATCACTAGATCAAGTTTTATGGTTTTGCCCACCGCACCCAGAGATGGTGTGAAATAATTATTGAACTACCCTTTAAATCCTGCACCATGTAAGGTTATGATTTGTAGTACTTCAATACAATACCACAGAGTGATACAAGTGGCTGGAAAGACAGGAAGGTTGGCTTAGCCCATCCATCCATCCATCCATCCATTTCTACCGCTTGTCCCGTTCGGGGTCGCGGGGGATGCTGGAGCCTATCTCAGCTGCATTCGGGCGAAAGGCGGGGTACACCCTGGACAAGTCGCCACCTCATCGCAGCCAGTAGATCCAAAAGCAGGTCAGAGGAAAGCGCAAGTTTTGTCACATAAAGGGGTCAGTTAAATTAATCTATGTTGTCTAACACACATCCAAATGTGTCAAATTGGTAATATGAAACTCATTCAGTCAATTATTGGATTTTGAAAGAACAAGAAGTGTTCCTGTTTTATGACAGTAAGTACATAGGACTTCACTGTAAAGGTGATTGACAAAAGTACCACAATAAAACCTGACACTTACTGTATTTTGGCTTTTTGGCCACAACTCTTTGAAAAACACTACTAGTGCTGTACTTTTGTTCTTTCAATGTGAAACATGTTAGCATGCTGCTAAACTCTGTTGAATTGCTTCCCTTGTAAATTTGCAACTCTGCACAATCCCTTGGCCACTAATCCAAACCAAGCAATCCCAACATGATGCACACCCCTCGATAAATGCACGTCCATGTGTGTTTGTGCATGCGCGTGTGAGTAATACCGCTGAGCTAGAAATCCATGGGATGTTTTGTCATCGGTAATTGTATTACAGTTTCCATCACATTCATTTTATTCAACACAAAGTGCCTAGGCTTGCAGAACTAGACACTTGTGGCTATATAAAGTTATTGCAACAAATATCTAATTTTACCTCTTTTAACTTGCAAATAGTATTGTGTGGTTACAGGAGCTCTGCAGAAACTAGCAATTTTAAAAGGGAATGAAAAAATGTGAAAACTACTGTATAGGACACTCAGTCACTCACTCACTCCAAATGAGGCCCCTCTGTGGCGCCATGTGATGGAAAATTGCTGAAAGATTATTTGCATGTGACCCAGTCAACCCAAGTGTCCTTCCCATGCCTCCAAAGCATAGGGAGATCCTTGTATCTTTCCAAGTACCGTACAAATCTTTGAAGTATACATGTGTATACAAGGGATGAACTGGATTAAACACTAGTTGCCTGCACTAGTGTGCAACCTTTAAATCAGGGGTCTCAAACTCAATTTACCTGGGGGCCACTGGATGCAGAAACTGGGTGAAGCTGGGCCGCAAGAAAAGATTTCTTAAAAAAATCTAACATGCACTTTTTAATGAATTCACTTTCTTTGAATGGCTATCCCGCCCTAGCAACATACTTGCCAACCCTCACGATTTTTCCGGGAGACTCCCGAATTTCAGTGCCCCTCCCGACAATCTCCCAGGGCAACCATTCTCCCGAATTTGTCCCGATTTTCACCCGGACAACAATATTTAAGGCGTGCCGTGATAGCACTGCCTTAAACATCCTCTACAACCTGTCGTCGGGTCCGCTTTTTCCCCATACAAACAGCGTGCCGGCCCAGTCACATGTTGTATGAGGCTTCTGCAGACACACGTAAGTGACTGCAAGACATACTTGATCAACAGCCATACAGGTCACACTGAGGGTGGTCGTATAAACAACTGTTACAAATATGTGCCACACTGTGAACCCACACCAAACAAGAATGACAAACACATTTCGGGAGAATACCCGCACCGTAAGACAACATAAACACAACAGAACAAATACCCAGAACACCTAGCAGCCCTAACTCTTCCGGGCTACAATATACACCCCCGCTACCACCAAACCCCGCCCCCCAACCCCGCCCACCTCAACCGACGCACAGAGGGAGGGGGGGCGCTTGATATGTGGAGGGGGAAGGGTTGGGGGGTTGGGGTTTGGTGGTAGCGGGGGTGTATATTGTAGCCCGGAAGAGTTAGGGCTGAATGGAATTCTGGGTATTTGTTCTGTTGTGTTTATGTTGTGTTACGGTGCGGATGTTCTCCCGAAAAGTGTTTGTCATTCTTGTTTGGTGTGGGTTCACAGTGTGGCGCATATTTGTAACAGTGTTAAAGGCCTACTGAAATGAATGTTTTTTATTTAAACGGGGATAGCAGATCCATTCTATGTGTCATACTTGATTATTTCGCGATATTGCCATATTTTTGCTGAAAGGATTTAGTATAGAACAACGACGATAAAGTTCGCAACTTTTGGTCGCTGATAAAAAAAAGCCTTGCCTATACCGGAAGTAGCGTGACGTCACAGGAGGTATGATTCCTCACAATTCCCCGTTGTTTACAAGGGAGCGAGAGAGATTCGGACCGAGAAAGCGACGATTACCCCATTAATTTGAGCGAGGATGAAAGATTCGTGGATGAGGAACGTTAGAGTGAAGAACTAGAGAGGCAGTGCAGTGTGTATCTTTTTTTGCTCTGACCATAACTTAGGTACAAGTAAGGCTGAAACGACGCGTCGACGTAGTCGACGTCATCGGTTACGTAAATACGTAGACGCCGTTTTTGTGCGTCGACGCGTCGCATATTTACGTCACACTACCGTCATGGCGAAGCGCAAAGCAGACGATCAAAGCAGACGATGCGAGCGAAGGGGAAAAGCATGCCAAAAGTGGTCAAAAGTGTGGGAGTATTTCAATAAACGGCCTAATAATGTTGTTGTATGCACACTGTGTCGAGCGGAAATGGCCTATCATAGCAGCACAACGGCTATGAACGAACATTTGAAAAGAAAACCATCAACTAGTCAATCGTCCGCGCGAGTATACGTTGTCATCATTACACAAAAACATGAATGTGTCATTTGTATCTGCTAGGGGTGTAACGGTACGTGTTTTGTATTGAACCGTTTCGGTACGGGGCTTTCGGTTCGGTACAGGGGTGTACCGAACGAGTTTCTAAGCTAAAGCTAACCTTAGCTGCTAAAGTCTTAACAAGCTGCTTCGCTCCTCTGCCTCTGTCTCAGCACGCAGCATTGTCCCACCCACACAACCATCTGATTGGTACACACGCAGCATTGTCCCACCCACACAACCACCTGATTGGTACAGACGAAGCATTATCAGCCAATCAGCAGTGTGTATTCAGAGCGCATGTAGTCAGCGCTTCAGCGTGGAGCAGATAGGTGTTTAGCAGGTGAGCATCAGGCAGCGGACTCTCCCCAAATGATAATAAACACCTCCCAGTCAACTACTAGTAACATCACTATGAGCCCGTTGACCTTCTAGAAATATAAACTGCAGCTCAGCTCACTCGCAGTCCTGGCTTGAGGTGAAGGCTAATTATCTCTCAGTTCCAGCCACATCGACCCCTTCTGAGCGCCTATTTTCAGCTGCTGGGAATATTGTAAACAAGAAAAGAAGCAGAGCATGTAGACATGCTAACCTTTCTTCATTACAACTGTTAGTCACTCACTGGAATGAGTAGAATTGGTTATTGTGTACTGTGTTGGACTGGATGTTTATTTTGCACATTTTAAAAGCAATACTTAATGTTTACAGTGCTCCAGAATATTTAGATTGGCACTTTTTTGTATTGGATGTTTATCTTTATTTTTGCACATTTTAGCAAATAAGCAATACTTTCACTTTTGTTGAAATGTTTACACTGTGGTTACAGAATATTTCGTTTTGCACTTTTTTGTATTGGATGTTTATCTTTATTTTTGCACATTTTAAAGCAAAATAAGCAATACTTTTACTTTTGAAATGCTTATACTATTGCAGAATATTAAGATTTGCACTGGATGTTGACTTTTATATTTGCACATTAAAAAGCAAATAAGCTACTTTTAATTTTGTTAAATGTTAAAAGTTTTAAATGTTTACATTGTTACAGAATAGTTAGTCATGTTGTTGTCAATGTTGACTGAGTGGCCATACTTCTTTTTTTTTGTAAATAAAAGCGATGCCTTTTGAAAAAACGGGCCTACATTTATTTTTTCATCTTCATTTTGAATAAAAAAAATAATCGCCAAAAGGAAAAATAATCTATAGATTAATCGAAAAAAATAATCTATAGATTAACCGATTAATCGAAAAAAATAATCTATAGATTAATCGATAGAAAAATAATCGTTAGCTGCAGCCTTAGGTACAAGGTCTCATTGGATTCCACACACTCTCCTTTTTCTATTGTGGATCACGGATTTGTATTTTAAACCACCTCGGATACTATATCCTCTTGAAAATGAGAGTTGAGAATGCGAAATGGACATTCACAGTGACTTTTATCTCCACGACAATACATCAGCGAAGCTCTTTAGATACTGAGCTAACGTGATAGCATCTGGCTCCAATGCAGATAGAAACAAAATAAATAAATCCCTAAATGGAAGGATAGACAGAAGATCAACAATACTATTAAACCATGGACATGTAACTACATGGTTAATAATTTCCAGCTTGGCGAAGCTTAACAATGCTGTGTTGCTAACGACGACATTGAAGCTTACTTATCAACCGGACCTCACACACCAAACATTAGCTATCCACCTACGCCAGCCAGCCCTCATCTGCTCATCAACACCTGTGCTCACCTGCGTTCCAGCGATCGACGGTGCGACGAAGGACTTCACCCGATCACAGATGCGGTCGGCGAGACGGAGGAAGTTAAGGTGAGTTCGGCGGCTAACGCGTCTGCTATCCATCTCTGTCTTCCCGGTTGTGTTGCTGTAGTCCGCAGCTAATACACCGATTCCACCTACAACTTTCTTTTTTGCAGTCTCCATTGTTCATTAAACAAATTGCAAAAGATTCACCAACACAGATGTCCAGAATACTGTGGAATTTTTCGATGAACACAGAGCTTTTTGTATGGTGACACATTGGGTCCGAATACTTCCGTTGCCGTCGTGACGTCACGCGCATACGTCATCATACAGAGACGTTTTCAAGCGGAAGTTTCCCGGCAATTATAAAATTGCACTTTATAAGTTAACCCGGCCGTATTGCCATGTGTTGCAATGTTAAGATTTCATCATTGATATATAAACTATCAGACTGCGTGGTCGGTAGTAGTGGGTTTCAGTAGGCCTTTAAAGTTGTTTATACGGCCACCATCAGTGTGACCTGTGTGGCTGTTGATCAAGTATGTCTTGCAGTAACTTACGTGTGTGTACAGAAGCCAAACACATGTGACTGGGCTGGCACGCCGTTTGTACAGGTTGTAGAGGGCGCTAAATGCAGTGCCATCACGGCACACCCTTATTATTGTTGTTTGGGTAAAAATCGGCAGACATTCGAGAGAAAGGTTGCCCTGAAATTCGGGAGTCTCCCGAATAAATCGGGAGGGTTGGCAAGTATGACGCTGTCAAGCGCCATTCATATAAAACTTGCGGGCCACATTAACATTACATTTTCATATTAAGGTGCAGGCCGCAAAATAACGTCTCGCGGGCCGCAATTGGCCCGCGGGCCGCGTGTCTGAGACCCCTGCTTTGAATGCTTTGTAACAAAAAACAGCAGACGGAAAGTTGGTCGTGCTTATAAACATGCAATGCAAAACACAATGAAGGTTCTTGAGAAGCAGTTATGCCAGCCGGGGTAAAGTCACAATAATTTAACATCAGATGTGTAATGGTTGCAACATCTCTAATTGTTGGTAATATGTGCCAAATAGACTGAATCGACAGTTACTCTGTGGCACAAATAGTGCACTCTATTTAACCTCAATTGAGGGAAAAGCGGTAGAAAATGGAAGGATGATTTAAGTCTCAGTTAATGAACGAGGAACACCACACAATCGTAAAAATGCATTCTTAATCAATTCATAATCTGCTATTGTGCCCTGGCTTGGTGATTATGGTGTCATGCTACATTTTCAGTGCATACGTAAAGCAAAACAGCCTGGTCGCTGTTAATTAACTGTAATTTTTGATAAACTGTTGGCTCGCTCTTTAAAATGGCATTAAGTTGTCTGGAAATATTCACGTAATGTCAACAGTTGTTTACCTTTTGAAGCTAAAAGACCTCTACCCGCTGCATGGCGTATAGTTTTCACATCGGCCCGCATTACATTGCACACCGATCTACATTTTGCCACCAAAGCATATTATAAAGTTAAAATAAGGCCAATGTATGAATTAAATGTTTTCCACAACTCACCTCTGAGACAATTTCCGACAGTTTATGTGCCTGTAGTCAAACTGGCTGCAACATTTTGCTCAGAGCAGCTAGTAGCGAGCACTATTTGCCGAGAATACTCCTCTTCTTTGTCTCGTGACATCTAATGCTGTGCACACCACCGACCGTCTCTTTAGTTCACTGCTTAACAAAACGTAGAGCAGCTTCACTTTGTTGACAGAAACACGTAAACAACACATAGAAATGGTGGGAAATAGTAGTGTTTGATGGAAATTTTACAGGACTCTATAACGTTGCAGATTCAACATTCTGCATGGAGAATGCGCTGCCCAGAGGGCTGGAGTATGTAAGCACCTTAAGGCAGCAGAGAAAATTTCAAAGCAATAACTTAGCAAAAGCGACCCATAGATGTTGTTTTAATAATTTGTTGTGTTTTATGGTTACAACAGCATATTTATGAAGGGCCATTTTAGTAAGTGCATTTAGTGCAATGCATTTAACGTAAAGGGGGGAAATATTTTAATGACTTTTCAATCTCTACCTTTTGATTTTAGGTCCTCAAGTACAAGGTGAGCCAGAAATATGAGGAGAAAGAGAAGACCAAGAAAGCTGTTCAGATAGCTGTTTCAATCAGTATAACTGCTGATATGTAAACATCAGTAAATATGGAATCATAGTAGCATACCTTGCCATAATATTGTTGACCACGAAAAACTATGCACATTTGTTTCAAAGGTACTGTATCATATTGGACCTAAGAAGTTCCATACACTTCATAGATATAAAATACATATCAATAACCCCCCTCTTTACGAATATTGGTTATTGTCATAACAAATGCTTCATGCAGTGCAGCTCAAATGCAGTGCCTTTGTTAATCCAGCTGTTGGCGGCATTATGAAACACCAATGCAGTATCAATGCAGTGTCAATACAGCCAATCATTTAATGTGTGTAGTGGAAGAGACAAAGAGGTGAGGTCACATCTGGAAGTCTGCAGTTATACTAATATACAATGTTCATTACATCGTATTCAACATTCCGCCTCAGCCACTTGGTCCGTTGGCAACACTTGGTCCGCTGTCACTTCCGTTGTGTCCATCACTTCCTTTGTGGTTTAAAATTGTGTTGTGGTTTTATGATATTGTTTTGTGGCTTTTGCAATCGTGCTGTAGCTGAAAGTTGCTGTGTTGTGGCGTTATGTTATTGTCTTGTGGCATTTGTTGTGACCTTTCTCGGCCACCGTAGGTATCTGCCATTTAATGTGTTGATGGCTGATGGCTGTACTAGTATTCCAGTACTCTGGAATGCCCTAGAGTACAGTTAGAGATGCTACCTCAGTTGAAGAATTTAAGTCCCATCCTAAAACTCATTTGTATACTCTAGCCTTTAAATAGACCCCTTTTTAGACCAGTTGATCTGCCATCTCTCTTTTCTGCCCTGCCCCCTCTCCTGTGTGAAAAGGTTATCAGGGGGCCACGGATCAGTTTCCACGGCGGAGGCGCTCGCTGCTCCAAGTCAGGACCCGGGATGGACTACTCCTCTGTGCATCAAACGGTGACATCTCTGCACTGTTGATTTGTCTACATACAAGAGGATCCCCTGCTGGCCTCAATAAGGACTGGACTCTCACGTTATTAACCGTATCAACTCGGCATCCATTGCACCGGTCACTTGGGGGTGTCCCCCACATCTGCGGTCCCTTCCAAGGTTTCTCATTATGTCCATTGGGTTGAGTTTTTTCGTGCCCTGATGTGGGATGTTGTTGTGGTTTGTGCAGCTCTTTGAGGCATTTATGATAACATTTTAATTGATTATTGAATATTTAATCATAGTAAGAGCCAGACCTTCGCCCTTTATTTTGATACCAAAATCACTAGGGGTGTAACAATTCATCCACTACACTAGTCTATCGATTAATATTCCTAAAATTCAACCAGTAGGCATGTTTTTGATTTGCAGAAGATACAGTATATATCAATCAAATTGATTTTATTGATAGTAGAAAAAAAAAAATCATTGGATTTAAGAACGGCATATGCCCGTCTGTGGCGGCACCGCCAGGTGCCATCAGCCATCAGCCATCAAAACATTGAATGGCAGATACCTACGGTGGCCGAGAAAGGTCACAACAAATGCCACAAGACAATAACATAAAGCCACAACACAGCAACATTCAGCTACAGCAAGATTGCAAAAGCCACAAAACAATATCATAAAGCCACTACACAATTTTTAAACCACAAAGGAAGTGATGGACACAACGGAAGTGACAGCGGATCAAGTGTTGCCAACGGACCAAGTGGCTGAAGCGGAATGTTGAATACGATGTGATAAACCTAGTATATTAGTATTACTGAAAAAGTAAAAAAGTTATAAATGACTGAAAGTGGTCACCCTTCACTTACTTTCCAACTTAGTTCATTACACTGTTTTCCACTTTCTGCCTCAGGCATTTGTTCCATCAGTGAAACTTAGTCCGCTGTTACTTCCTGTCTTTATGTTCTGTTTTGGCCTAAATGGTACTCTGGCTTCATGTTGTTATTTTGTGGGGTTCGCGTTTCATCCAACCTGAAAAGATTTGGTTTCTATTTGATTTTTTATAAACATGTTTGCATTATTTCTATGTCAAAAAACAACCGTTTTTTACTACTGTTAATTCAATCTGAAAAGATGTTGGTTGCATTTTATTTCTGACATTACTGTGTTATTTCTATGTTGAAAAACAACAGCAGGTAAATATACTGTAAACATGTTGGTTACTGTACTTTTATTGAAAATGTATTGGATTTTAAAAATGAGAGCAGAAAAATTTTCCTCTTGTTAATTAAACCTAAAGTGTTAACCCAATAATTGTGGGTTACTTGCTTGTTTGTAAAAATAATCCATTTAAATCTAATTCACTTACAATAAATTACAGGAATATAGGAAACTTCCTCTTTTTCAGTATCCAGTATTTATTTTTTAGTCAGTCTGGTAAAAATGTTTTGGTAAAAAGTTATTGAATCAAAGTCAACTTACTGAATCGTTTCGGATCTTATGGTTTTAAAATAACTAATATCGTTCCTGAATCGAATTAGCAACCTCAAAATATGATTTGAATCTAATCATCGTACAAATTAATTGTTACACCCCTAAAGATCACCCACACAGATCTATTAAATAAGGAGAAAAATTGTTTTGGGTGTAATTTTTCGAGAAACATGGCCCAGGGCTTAAGAAAGGTAAGTGGTTAAGCTTGTCTGAAACAAAACCATGAGTGTGACGAGGGCTGGGCAGTACAACGTAATACCGGTACTTTTTAGAAAGCGGTAAATATTTCAGACAGTAACGCCATAACCTTCTATTTTCGTTTGATGCGCCTTTGTTTTACGGTCTTTTGCTCTTCTCTGCGCCTGACGGGAGAAGCACAGGGCAGCCTTTATGGCTCACCCCCACCCCTTGCGTTTTTCTCTGATGCACTATGACGCAGTACATGATGCGCTGCGCATCAAACTTTAAAAAAAATATGGCGCGCTGCCGACTTATCGACTCCCGAGTAACACAATGCTTTGGTCAGCGACTGCATTTGGCTATTGGTAAGTGACTACAGCTTTATTTAAACATACACCAATTTGCTTGATAACCTATATTTCTCCTTGTAGGGACTTTAATAATCTGAGTACCCTTAAGCACTGCACATTTTTTAAGATACCGGTATATACCATATACCACCATTCGGACTAAAAATACAGCTGTATCGGTTTTGGTCCATATCGCCCAGCCCTAACAATGACCATTGTCTACTGTAAAGTACAAACTCCACAAACTGAAGTCAATTTTTGGACGCCCAAAACAATGAAAAACGCAATTAGGCACGGGGGACCCAAAATTCAGAGTAAGTTAACGTGACAGCCTACAATACAAGGTCATTAGTGGGGAATTGGAAAAGGGATCTACAAGCATGCATTCAGCATCCTGACATGTCACTGACGAGAAACAATCAAATCATAGACAATTACATCATGCATTTGAGATTAAAACGCAATCCACTGTGCCATCCTGCTTGCTCATCAAAAAGGTATATCTAATAAAGCATGAAATCAGACCTTGAGGGACCTTCTAAACCATAGCTTTAACAGAACACATTCATGTATACATGCCAAACCCCACCTACTGTTTACCATAACCTCCTCACCTATCCGCCCTTCCCTTCATCCTCCCTCTTTATCTCTCCCTATTTCTGCAGTATAATGTCATTTTACAATACGTTGTGTAAAAAACCTGCGATGAGATGGCGACTTGTCCAGGGTGTACCCCGCCTTCCGCCCGATTGTAGCTGAGATAGGCTCTGGCGCCCCCGCGACCCCGGAGGGAATAAGCGGTAGGAAATGGATGGATGGATGTGTAAAAAACGATTTTTCTTGTTGTTTCATTAAATTATCTAAAATGATGCCCACCCCCTAAAGGTGAACTGCACTTTTTTTCGGAATTTTGTCTATCTTTTACAATCACTATGAGAGACATGACAATGGATGTTATTTTATTTTAATGCATTCAAATAATATTAAATACATGTTATCAAAAGTCCGCTTACAATGGAGCTTATGGGAGCCGCTCAATTCTGCCTATAAAGCCCTTAAAAAAACATCCAAACACCTCCATTAAGGTTTTATATACATGATGTAAGTATATATGTACTGTAGTAATGGGCATATTTATAATAACATTTAATATTTACGTATTTCGACCATTTTAAGCATACGCGGCGCATTAATTTCAAAAACGACTTCATGCGAGCCAACAAACATAATAAAACATCACTTCCTGTGCAAAGTCTGCTGTCATTAGGATGCTGACTGCAAGGATGTTCATATATTTGTGTTTAAATGAAGAATGTCTCATAATCCTCACAAAAAATGGGGTGGGGACCAAGCGTCTTTTAGCGTCGTTCTTGCTGTCAAAGTGTACCAACTTGTCGGAGTACGTCCTCAGCCATTTACTTTCCAGGTAAGAGGCATGATTTATGATCTACAATAAACTTATAGGGAGCAAGGAAGCGAGGAAACACCTCACTAGTTGATCATGTCAAAATTGTACACACGCTTGTGATCAAGGTGCCGCAATTAATAGTTTGTCTGTGTTATCGCGACTGTAAATGGAGTATTGTTGGCGGTTTTTGGATGGTTATTTATTGGGTTTTATGGGTAGAATAGAGGACCTTCCATTGGCTCTGCTGTAAGCTCAATTTTATTTCCGTTTATTTAATATTTAGGATGCATTGAAAAAAAATCCATCTGTCGTCATGTCTTTCATAATGATTGTGAACACTAGGCAAAATTCACAAAAAAAGTGCAGTTCCCCTTTGAGAGACAAATACTGGCTGATGTAGGGCTGTGAATCTTTGGGCACGATTCGATTCTTTGGGGTAACAATTTCATTCAGAATGGATTCTCGATTCAAAACGATTCTTGACTCAAAATCAATACTTTTTAAAAAACATTGGGTGCCAGTTCTATGATTAACTACATGCCTCCATAAAATAGATAAACAGGTCAGATAATACATTATATTAATTAAAAGAAAACTGGTTTTGTTTAATACAATTCTACCCAAATATTTAATAAAGTGGCTGTACAGGACAGATTAAAAAATAAAAAACAAAAAAACTTGTATTTTTTCAAAAGTCAAATTTTATGTTTTTGAATCGATTAAGAATAGTTAAAAATAGGAATCCTGATTCAATTGAAAATCGATGTTTTTGACCACCAGGAAAAAATAAAACACATGTTCAATCCACTTTGCCTCTGAAGGGCAATTAACTGCACATTGATAGCTCAGCAGTGTTAGGTAATCGGGCCTGCACTGCTGGCTCACTGATAAGAGCTGAAAGGCAGTTTTCCTCCTTACATGCACACATGCAGTGACACAAGCACGCTCACTATACATACACTCCAAGCTTCCAGGGATTAAAGCTGTCATTCAGAGAAAAGGAGCATTTTCACCGCCCCTGCACATCATTGATGCCCACAGACATTCAGGAAGTGGAATCTCTGTGAGTGTGAGTCTTCTCAGTGAACACTGAATCTGTTATGTCAGTTTAAAAGCTAAATCAATGACCTCCATCAGTAATGAAACAATGTTAATTGCCAATAGTGCTACAAAGGCCGATTTCAACACCAAAATAGAAAGTAAACAACTGATTACACAAAGCATAAACACAGAATACCTCACAATTAACTGCCAAAGCCATGATAGTATGAACGCATCGATCTCAAACGGATACTTAGGCTACTGTATGACACAGGTTATACATTTCTGGTAAATTTAATTTTTCGGACTATAAGTCGCTCCGGAGTATACGTCGCACCGGCCGAAAATGCACAATAAAGAAGGAAAAAAACATATATACGTCGCATTTTTTGGGGAAATTTATTTGTTAAAATCCAACACCAAGAATAGACATTTGAAAGGCAATTTAAAATAAATAAAGAATAGTGAACAACAGGTTGAATAAGTGTACGTTATATGACGCATAAATAACCAACTGAGAACGTGCCTGGTATGTTAACGTAACATATTATGGTAAGAGTCATTCAAATAACTATAACATACAGAACATGCTATACGTTTACCAAACAATCTGTCACTCCCGATCGCTAAATCTGATGAAATCTTCTTTACCAAACAATCTGTCACTCCCGATCGCTAAATCTGATGAAATCTTCTTCCTCGGTGTCGCCTCTGGTATGCGCCCCGCTAGTGTCGTTTCTTTCTGCTGCTCGATTGCTGTTCTCTGCAGCATATTTCACTACGTCCAGCTTGTAATCTGCAGTATATGATTTTTTTTTCGGTGCCATTTTAGTTCAGTCCTTCTCAGTTTTTATAAGTTAGCGCCAATGTTGATGTGATCCGTTTTAATAGCTGCGGCAGTAGCGTATAGCATGTAGCAGTTAGCATACCCACAATCCACTTCTGCCATGACCCGCCCCCGCCGAATTCTTATTGGTTGGCGTGTGTGTGACAATTGCGGACATTTTCTTCGTCTCTTACGCGAATGAGATAAATAATATTATTTGATATTTTACGGTAATGTGTTAATAATTTCACACATAAGTCGCTCCGGAGTATACGTCGCACCCACGGCCAAACTATGAAAAAAAACGTTGACTTATGTCCGAAAAATACGGTACTGAAATGAAGAAAACTAAAAAAAACTAATTGGGGGCTAAAAGCTAGGTGGCCACAGCTCGAGGAACAAATTCACAAATGGGTGCTTGAACAACGTGCTGCCGGGAGAGGCTTGTCAACCGTACAGTGGCGTCTTTTTAGTTGCTTCACGGCAACCGGGAGAATGCGCCATGCAACTTTTCTGGATGTCATTGGATGGATCGACAAAGCATGGGCTTCAGTGACAACCGAAACCATCCTGTCCGGATTAAGAAAGGCTGCAATAATTGGAACTGCAACTGACAATGACTGATGTAAGCGACATACCGATAGAAGAGGAAGCGACGCATTGTCTACCTTTGGAGTTGGCAGAGTTGTTTAGAAGTGACACAGAGGAAGAAGATTTCATGGGATTTAGCGATTATGAGTGACAGATTGTTTGGTACACGTATAGCATGTTCTATATGTTATAGTTATTTGAATGACTCTTACCATAATATGTTATGTTAACATACCAGGCACGTTCTCCGTTGGTTATTTATGCGTCATATAACCTACACTTATTCAGCCTGTTGTTCACTATTCTTTATTTATTTTACATTGCCTTTCAAATGTCTATTCTTGGTGTTGGATTTTATCTAATAAATTTCCCCCAAAAATGCTACTTATAGTCCAGTGCGACTTATATATGTTTTTTTCCTTCTTTGTTGTACATTTTCGGCAGGTGCGACTTATACTCCAGAGCGACTTATACTCCGAAAAATACGGTATTTACAGATGATACAACTACATTTTGTTCAGGATAGAATACTCAAGAACTAATACAAATAATATCAAAAGAAATTAATACATTGGAAAAGATGGTTTGAAAAAAACAGACAATCCTTTAATGTAATTAAAAATAAAATAGCGCAAGTCGGCTACAGTTGGAAAGGCAGTCAAACACGAATACAAATAAAGAGCGTAGATAGACATTGATGGGATGAAATATCTAAATTCGGAGGTATAAATGATAAAATGAATGGAAATCTATATAAATAATATACAACATAAGGTGGCAAGAAACACTTAATTCATGAATTAAGCAAAAATGTCCTGGACCAAAAATCACTACATATTCTCTACGAGGAATGCTGGAAATTAAAACTAATAAAAGGCATACAAATATTTAAAAACTTCGATAATAAAGGATAAAATAAAAGTAAATACTATGAAGGTATAAATATGCTATAAAAGACTTCAATAAAATTAGTGGCTAAGCGGGTAGAGCGGGCATCCAGAAACTTAAGATATTCTGGTTCGATTACAGCATTCGCTTCACCCACTTTGCTCCTAGTGCCACCCACATTGGTATAAATCTAGCTTACCACCACCCAGATGAATGTATGGGCTTCCTAATGTAGAGCGCTTTGAGAAAATTGTGAAAAAGCGCTGCATAAATATAATTCAATTATTCAAATAATAAATAAAAGCTAAATCAAAAAAGTGGTTCTTAAGCTTGCTCTAACAAACATGAACATTCTCTGCAGTCCTGAGTTTCTCTGGCAAGCTGTTCCCTTGGCGGGGGACATAATAGTGTAAATATGCCATCCCATGAGCGTGTGTCCTGACTTTGGGAATACACACACACACACACACACATACATAAAAATATACATACACCAGTCGCCAGAAGAAAGCCATTTCTGCGCAAATTTCACAAAGTATCACGCTTACATTACGCCAAACAGCACAGAGACAAGCCTCAAAACTTCTGGAACAAATTAATTTGGAGTGATGAGACCAGAATTGAACTTTTTGGCCATTCGACCATGCAGCCCATTTTTCTTCAAGTGCCTCCTTATTGTGCATCTTGAAACAGCCACACCACAATTTTTCAGAGTCTTGTATTTCAACTGAAGTTATTTGTGGAGTTTTCTTTGCATCTCGAACAATTTTCCTGGCAGTTGTGGCTGAAATCTTTGCTGGTCTACCTGAATCCCTCATTTTCTACTTCTTAATCAGCGTTTGAACACTGCTCATTGGCATTCGCAATTCCTTGGATATCTTTTTATACCCCTTTCCTGTTTTATGCAGTTCAATTACCTTTTCTCGCAGATCATTTGACAATTATTTTGCCTTCCCCATGACTCAGAATCCAGAAACATCTGTGCAGCACTGGATGAAAGATGCAATGGTCTGTCAGAAGCCCAGAAACTCACTGACCTTTTATACACACACATTAATTACAAACAAACAGGTCACAGGTGAGGATTGGAACCTTGATTAGCCATTCAAACCTGTTTGTGTCAACTTTTGTGCATGTTATCAGATCAAAGTCACTGGGGTATGTAATCTTTTGATCAGGGTTATTTGGGTACTTTCTTTTGTAATTTTGATTTAAAAAGAGTAAACGGTTGTTTGCCAATAAATAGCTTCACACAAAGATTAAGCATGAGTGGAAGAAATGTTTTTGTGTTATCATTCATATTGTCTGAAGAATGGCCAATAAATCATAAATTCTCCCAGGGTATGTGAACTTATGAGCACAACTGTATATACATATGTACATACATACTGTACATACATACATGTGGTCAACACAAAAATCTAAGATATCATTTTCCCAACAAAAGAAGTAGTCACATGACAGTCATTCGTCAGCCCCTGGCGGTATTGTGCACACGGGCACATACTCACACCACACCCAAAATAAGTGTGTGCGTGGCACTACAATGACCGGAAACATTTGCCACAGTCCTGCGCATTGGGCACATGAATTCAAAAACACCACAGTCATAAAAAAACATTGGCAGGCAAGTATACTGTAGTACACACAGGTGATAGGTAAGAGACAATTATAAAAGCTACAGATACTCTTAGCAGACTTCCTTTTGACAGGCTTTGAATCTCTGGCATTAAAATTGTTTGCGGAGAGCCTCCAAAACACTCCCCATTTCCCCGTATTGTATTCTTCCCATTTCCTCATGGCTGGTCACTTTCATTCATTAATTACATTTATATTTAAATAAAACATTTAGTCCACGATCGGCCCATCCATTTAAAAAAAGAAATATGAGGCAATGGTCTCTATTAGTACAGCACATGTTTTGTGATAACGGTGTGAGTCCAAACTTTTAAATGGTGATTGTTCTAAAAAACATTGCAAATTGCATGTAATTTGCATATAAACTAAGTGAAGCACGACGTTTTGCATTCAAACACTTTTTTTTTACAAATAAAAACTGACAAAGATAAACATTCACTCAAATAACAAAAATATGACCCCTAAGAAGCCCAAACAATATTTATTGTTTCTTCTCTCAAAGAAAGTATATTGATTGTCTGATTATTTTTTTTATAAATAAATAAAGCTTGGTTAAAAGATTTCAGTGTGTGTAAAAATACTTTTCGAACACATTCAATAATACAGCGGTGTGATAATGATAAACTTGATAATTTTGGTCACGGTTATCCTGATAATAAATGTTGTTACATCCCTAAAAATTGTATTTAAAGTAGAAGTAAGTAGTAATGGCATACGTTTGTTTAGCAGATGAAAAAGCTAATGAATATGCATATGCTCAACATTTAAAGTTAAAGTCAAAGTCCCAACAACGGCGTGGCGAAGTGGGTAGAGTGGCTGTGCCAGCAATCGGAGTGTTGCTGGTTACTGGGGTTCAATCATCACCTTCTACCTTCCTAGTCACGTCCATTGTGTCTTTGGGCAAGACACTTCACCCTTTGCCTCTGGTGGCTGCTGGTTAGCGCCTTGCATGGCAGCTCCCGCCATCAGTGTGTGAATGTGTGTGTGAATGGGTAAATGTGGAAATACTCTCAAAGCGCTTTGAGTACCTTGAAGGTAGAAAAGCGCTATACAAGTATAACCCATTTATCATTTAACTACTTTCACACACACGAGGTGTGGTTAAATTATCCTGTGCATTTGATCCATCCCCATGTTCACCCCCTGGGAGGTGTGGGGAGCAGTGAGCAGCAGCGGTGGCCATGCTCGGGAATCATTTGCTGATTTAACCCCCAAATTTCAACCCTTGATGCTGAGTGCCAAGCATGGAGGTAACGGGTCCCATTTTTATAGTTTTTGGTATGACTCGGCCGACAAACAAATTTTAAAATCTTGTAAAAGGCAAACAATTCTTCCTGAAGAGAAGCATTAGCACCAAAAGGGGTATCTGAGCAGGTCCATAAATTCTTTACACCACTAAAGTAGGTGATCCAGGGTGGACGTGACATGAGAAGATACATTTGTTAGAGTGGATTTACCACTGGTTTGACTTGTGATGCTGAAGCCCAGTTGTTTTTGGTTCTGTGTTTTTATAAATATATTTTCACTAATACACTATAGAAAAAGGATGATTTTAGTAATTTTGAAACTTAGATTTACCTAATGTATGATGGTGGTAACCAGGCATGGGCCGGTATGAGATTCTGACGGTATGATAACCTTCGGCAGACATCACAGTTTCACGGTATGGTATTATAATTACAGCTGTAAAGTGTGTTATTTCGAAATGTCTACTGAAAAGAATAGAAAAAATACTTATCATCTAAACAGTCATGTTTAAAAAACATAATAGTGTGAAGCATATGTGTTGAAGATAGATAACAGAAAATAACTGAATTATTTCTAAAATTAAAGTGCAGACCTAAATGCAGTCTACTGTTGCTAAACCTGCCACTTAAAAGGGGAACTGCACTTTTTTTAAATTGTGCCTATCATTCACAAGACAAGACAATGTGTGATTTTGTTTTTAATGCAATCTAGTCTGTAACAAATGGCAAGTACGAGGTGGCTAACAATGAAGGTAATAATGGGAGTAATCTAATGCGCCCATAAAAACCCTCTATACAAAAAATCCAAAAACTGCCAACAATACTCCATTTACATCTCGCGACCTGAATATTAACCAAGTATTAAAGATATTGTTATTATAAGCACTAACGCTGAGGAACTACTTTTAGCTGCACCGTGATCAAAGAGAGGTAACTAGCTTATGCAGCTACTGACATACTGATACGGTGAGCTACTGCATCGTCTCTGAGTTGGTCAAAGTTACATCTAGATTGTATATCGTGCCTCTCACTTGTATCGTAGAAGGTTTTTGCCATAAACTGATAAGTTGGTCAACTTTGACGTGCAATTTAGGAGAGAAAGACACGTAAAGATGCTCGTTTTCCCCCATTTTTTTTTTGTTTAATGTGTGAGGATTATGATTACTTTCTTATCTAAACGTGAAGAAAACTTTACGAAGCATTTTTTTTTATAATAGATACACTTTCTAGTAAGATTTTAAAAACAAAGACAAAAAGTAGGCAGGACCTTAAAACCAAATCTCAAAATGTTTTGGAAACTTGCTCACAACTTGTCAACGAGTGTTTATGAGTACTTCAAGTGTGTATTTAAGGAGTTTTGAATAATTTTCTGTTTCAAATGTAACTTTACGTTAGCGTTAAAGTAAAAGATTATGCCTGTGTTTCTATTCTTCACGTCATGTTAGCTAACTGGTGTTAGTCATCGTAGAATACCATATCTTCCTCGCTAACAAGTTGGTATTTGTGTCACCAATGTTAGATGCAAAGGGATGTTGGTTCATGACAAAACAGTTTTGATTTTACCATGAATATAGCACACAGCATGTTTGATCAAGTTTGATGTAGTGCAGTTTTCTTGCTGCCATACCTGCAAGCATGTTTAGCGCATTTGGCGACCTTCTTCCTCCACCGTGGCACTCTGTATTTTTACAGAAGGTGAAGCATTCCCAAACAGCCAATTTAGTCATTTTAAACAGAGGGAAAAGTTTATGGGACTGGCCTCCTTTATCTGTCATACAGCCTCTGCAGGTGTGTGCATCCAGAAGGCTCCTCAATTTGCCGCTGCAGCCACATGCGACCTAAAGGATTTCTCACTTCCACTTTCGCGTATACCGTACGGACGGTATGAAGGATTAAAACTCACTTAATTGGCATCCGTGTCCTCATAAGATTGACATGACAATGTCAAATACCAAATCATGCACTATATACAGAAATGAAATATGTTAAAATAAAAAATCGTCCAGGGTGTACACCGCCTTCTGCTGGCATAGGCTCCAGCGCCGCCGCGACCCCGAGAGGGACAAGCGGTAGAAAATGGATGGATGGATGGATGGATAAAAATGTAAAACACTAACAGAACAGAGACACCAATTGGTGTACTCAGGGTTGACACTTTATCTTGGACTAGCCGCGCATCCATCTGTTCTGCACCACAGCCTGTGTGCGTTTATCAAGCAGCTTGTGTGCGTTTGAGATCCTCCCCTGAGTCACTTTGTCTGCTAAAATGGCCAAATGAGCAGAGATGTTTCTAGTGTTCTTCAGATGCCAAAGTTTTACCACTAAACTTCGACACCTTTCAGAATAAAGGGGACCACAAAAAATGTCCTTATTGGCTTTAGTTTATCAAAAAGATTTCTGATGCGTTAAACATACCGCATTTTTCGGATTATAAATCGCTCCGGAGTATACGTACGTCGCACCGGCCGAAAATGCATAATACAGAAGGGAAAAAAACATATATAAGTCGCACTCGAGTATAAGTCGCATTTTTGGGGGAAATTTATTTGATAAAATCCAACACCAAGAATAGACATTTGAAAAGCAATTTAAAATAAATAAAGAATAGTGAACAACAGGTTGAATAAGTGTACGTTATATGACGCATAAATAACCAACTGAGAATGTGCCTGGTATGTTAACGTAACATATTATGGTAAGAGTCATTCGAATAACTATAACATATAGAACATGCTATACGTTTACCAAACAATCTGTCACTTCTAATCGCTAAATCCGATGAAATCTTCTTCCTCGTTGTCGCCTCTGGTATGCGCCGCTTCCTTTCTTTCTGCTGCTCGATCGCCGTTTTCTGCTGCATATTTCACTACGTCCAGCTTGTAATCTGCAGTATATGATTTCCTTTTCGGTGCAATTTTTGTTCAGCCCTTCTCAGTTTTTATAAGTTACCGCCAATGTTTAAATGTTCCATTTTAATAGCTACAGACATAGTAGCAGTTAGCATCCCATGACCCACAATGCACTTTTGCCATGACGCACAATGCACTTCTGCCATGACCCTCCCCCGCCGAATTCTTATTGGTTGACGTGTGTGTGACGATTGCTGACATTTGCTTCGTCTCTTACGCGAATGAGCTAAATATAATTATTTGATATTTTACGGTAATGTGTTAATAATTTCACACATAAATCGCTCCGGAGTATATGTCGCACTCCCGGCAAAACTATGAAAAAAACCTTGACTTATAATCCGAAAAATACGGTACTTTTCTTATTGCACTCAAAAAACAATTTTAGAACACTGTAATAAAATTGCATTAAAGAACAGTGAACATACAAGACAACTTTTCTTTTAGTAGTAAGTAAGCAAATGGGTTGCAAAGGCACTTAATTTGGCTGCTGACATATACAGTAACACTGTGTCATTTACGATTGTTTTATTTTGTCCAAATTTATGAGGGACAAGCGGTAGAAAATTGATTATTAATGTACTTGTTCATTTACTGTTATTATATGGTTATTTGTTTGAACATGTTCCATCTACACTTTTGTTAAAATGTAATAAACACTTATTCTTCTTTTGTTTGGATGCTTTACATTAGTTTTAGATGATATCAAAAATGTGGGTGTCGATCCGATACGAAGTAGTTACAGGGTCATACATTCATTGAGGACATATTTCCTGAGTTTTTAAACATAATATGATATATAAAAATATATAGGTGTAGATCCATCCATGGCATTTGTTTACATTGAGGAGTGCCAGCTTGCTGTTAGCGGTGAGCGATTGTATCCTCCTACAGTGTGTAGTGAAGCATGTTCAACTATTCCTCGTCCTGCAGGGATGATACTTGATGATACTTTATTTGTCGCCATGGAGGCGAGGATTAATGATTTATAAGTAGCTAAAACACTGCAGACTGCGGATGGACGTTAGCCGCTAGCTAACTAGGCATATTTTAAAGCACCTCTTGCTGAGCAGCGTTTTTAAGCCAAAATGCGTCCATTCTCCCTTTCTGTCTAAACCCTGTGTCTGCTTGTAAGTGAACTGTGCGTGTGCGTTGCCGAACATGCTCCGCTGCTCGTAAAACCAGCAAGGTCATGACGTGACGACAGCGCGCTGTCATGCCTATACAAAAAAAGGGAACCAGTATTTTTCAGAGGCAGTATAGTACCATTTTTAATTAATTAGTTCCGCGGTATTTTATTGGCGACAGCTCCAATACATATATACCTATATATATATATGTATATATATAAATACAAATATGATATTATATAAATACAAATACAAATATGATATTATATAAATACAAATATTATATATATATATATATATATATATATATATATATATATATATATAATATTTGTATTTATATAATATCATATTTGTATTTGTATTTATATAATATCATATTTGTATTTATATATATATACATATATATATATATATATACATATATATATATATATATATATACGTACATATATATACAGTATATATATATATATATATATATATATATATATATATATATATATATATATATTTATAATCTATATTTAATTAAGAAACATACGTTTTTTTTAACATGTTAAAGGTGTTTAATAAAAATACACGCATGTTTAACACATGTATCATGTTGTAGTTGTATGTATGTTCGAAATAAACTCAAACCATAACCATAACATTTAGATTCCTTTCTTTCACTACGACAACAATATAAGTTGGTGTATTACCTTATTCTGATTGGAATCAGACAGGATTCACACTAGTGCTGATAACTTCCACATTTTCGAATTTACATTGTGAAGCAGTCCAATGTTTCTGTCCAATACCACATGAAAGTGGTTGGTTTTGTCCAGCTGCCATATTCGTTTTTAAACCCTTTCCAAGAAATACATTGACGGCAAACTCCGTAGCTTGCTAGCGTGTGCGTGCAAATTTCTGAGAGGGCCTTTAGGCTTTTGAAGGCATGTACGGCGCGAGAGTCTGTTGAAATAAAAAGTGCTTCTCGTCTTCCTGCTAGTCTTTTTTTTTTATATATACTGATCTGGCAGCACCCAGCGTCATCTTACAAGATACTCGGGTGCCGGAAATGTCAATCAAGCGACGAAAGTGAAGATTGATGATCGTTAATTTTTAGGACCATTTCTTTTAATGCATGGCTGCCGATCGACTGACACACACTTTGCAATCGACTGGTAGCTAGCGATCGACCTAATGGGCACCCCTGCTTTAGAGGTTTAGAGGATAGCATACAAAATAAGAGATTTACTTTCCAAATAATGTTATCAAATACTTCTTAGTCTTGTTGATTTACATTTGTAAAATATTTCTAGTTTTACCTTTTATTTGTATCTGAAGTACATGCACCTATCTTTCTCCAGGAAAACTTACTTTGTTAAAAAAGTATGAACACCTTCCATTTTGTCTGATAGTCCAGTTTGAAGACATTTTTGAGCTTGGATATACAAGTGCTCAAAATAAATGAACGGAACGCCTAAACAAGACAATAGTAAAGGTAAATTAGACTTATGTGAAATCAAACTGTCCACTTAGGAAGCAACACTGGTTGACAATCAATTTCACATGTTATTATGCAAATTGAATTGACAGCACGTGGAAATTATAGGCAACTAAATGAGGCAATTCCTGAAGGAATTGCATGTGAATGCTCCAACGCTGAAGTTGAACTTAAATCCTGGAATTTTTTAGAATTGTTGAAGTAGAGCACACAATTCCTGAACAGGCAGAATATTTAGAAGTTGGAACAGTTTGAATCAGATGAAAAATGTGGCAGTTGTGGAACTTTGAAGAACATCCCATTGATTTCAATGGGAATTTCCCAAAAAATTGGGAATTTTTGGAAAAGCGAGAATTTTTTTGAAAATTGTAAACAACATGTATGGTCTCTGAATGAGTTGAAATGGTTGGTGGTGGAATTTTTCAAATCAGTCAAGAAATCATCATCATCATCGGCAGTCACTCGTAGTCGAGTATGACTGTCCTCAGAATGGATGGGTTCCCATTCGGGAGGACGCCTGCGCGTGACGTCTTTTAGCGTGGGGAGACTGATGCGCCTGCAGCCACCACACGGTCCTTTGCAGAGAGGGGCCTTGATCCAGTGGCATGGATCCATGACGACTGGAGACCATGTTGAAGTAGCAACATGTATAATTGACAAATGGTATTACGGATTTCCTGGAATTTCGGAAAAACCGGGAATTTTTCCAGTTAAAAAAACCACTTCCTTTTTTGTCCTGATTAAGAGGAATGTTTTGACGGGGGAACGGTTGAAATGTGTTGAAAAATGTGAAAGGAGTAGTTGCCAGAAAAAAGGGTGGAAATAGGGCATTGGAAAAGCAGGAATTCTGGAAAATCATGGAATTTTTTTTAACTTGAAAAAATTATAGTTTGACTTTCCAGAATGGTGGAATATGTTGAAGGTGGAATGGTTTGAATAGCTTGAAAAATGTGGAAATGGTGGAAGTTTGAAAAATGGCCAATTCATTTTGAATGGGAAAAATGTCCCGGAAAACCTGGAATTCTGGGAAATCTGGGAATTTTTGGAATTTGTCAAGGGAAAGCCCGCGATTCCCGAATAGGCTGAACAGTTTGAAGTTGGAACGGTTTGAATCGGGTGAAAAATGTGGAAGGTAGAGCCCGCCAAAATCTGGAGAAGAAGAATAATAAGTTGAAGAATAGATTAATTTTGGTGTAGAAAACCATGTGTGAGAATGCTTTGGAGCATTCACACAATTAGCAAGACACTCCCAATACAAGGAGTGGTTCTGCAGGTCATGACAACAGACCACTTCTCAGTTCCTATGTTTTCCGGCTGATGTTTTGGTCACTTGTGAATGCTGGTAGTGTTTTCACTCTAGTGGTAGCATGAGACAAGAGTCTACAACCACACAAGTGGCACAGGTTGTGCATGTCGTCCGGGATGACATATCAAAGCGAGCTGTGGCAAGAAGTCTATGGATGTTCTCATTCATCCAGGTCATTGTAATCTCAGGGCATTCAATCGATCGCAACTGGACTGTTGAGTTTGTCTTAGAACAGACCTGGGCATTCTGCGGCCCGCGGGCCGCATCCGGCCCTTTGTGCGTCCCTGTCCGGCCCGCGTGAGGCCAATTATAAATTACAAAATACATTTTAAAAAGTATCTATGTCGAGTGTGCAATACAACGGTGCTGCTTTTGTTTTGAAAATCGTTATTTGTCCGTGTGGACGTATGCGTGTGCGTGATTGTGAGTGAATGTGTACAGCTGCAATCATTAATTACAAAATAAAGTTGAAAAAACATCTATGTCGTGCGCGCAATACAACTGTGCTGCTTTTATTTTGAAAATTATTATTTATGGGCGTGTGTCCGTGTGTAACCTGCGAGTGAAGGTGCACATGCAGCGACAAGTGATGCACGGTTTACACCCGAGACGCTAAAAAGAGAAAAGTTGATGAAGAATGCCGTGTTTCCAACAAGACATGGACTGCAAAGCAACGTTCCCTCTAAGGTGCGTGCCTGCGCAATTGCGCACTGCTCAAGTGTCCGCTGCGCGCAGCAAATATATGCCGCGCACCAAATCAAATCCCATCTGAATTCTAAACAAAATAAACATATTTATTCTATGTAATTTTGCAATGCAACTTTGAGTGACAGTGACAACAAGCGGCCCTAACGGTGTTCATCAACACCGTTCAATTGAACACCGTTCAATTATTGTAATGTCTATCGAGATGCTTCGAGGACAGGAGTTATATCGATCACTTTATTGAGCAAAACTGTTTATATTCGGCCATAACCACACCAAAAACATGAGTAAAACAATTATATCTCGAAAAACTAGTCATTTTCTGCCGTACAAACCAGGCCAAAACCAACTTGTCATCTTTCACCAGCATGCATAGCACTAAACCACTGGTGCGTTTATGGCCACACAAAAAGTCGGACAACTCAAACACCACACAAAGTTACACTATGACTCCTCAGTCATACGTGTGCTTATTTTACTGTCAATTATTATTAATGTTAATTTATTTATATTAGTCATGGAATGCTGTTACACACACTATGTTGAAGTATTACTATTATTATTAATTATTATTATTATTTATCTTACGGTACATATCAAAAATAATATTGAGCAAAATTTAATTGAAATATTGTCGATGTGGCCCTCCAGCAGTGCTCGGGTTGCTCATGCGGCCCCCGGTAAAAATTAATTGCCCACCCCTGTCTTAGAATATGTTGCGCCTGTGATCCAAATAGGCTTCATCAGTTCATGCTGATGGACTTAGATTGATCAGATCTAGTCTTAGACTTGGATTGGTCAGATGTAGTGTAGCGGCTAGTGCCAAAACCATGGTGTAAAAATGTTTCTGCAAACATATTGGTGACATGCTGATAAACAGGACAGCCACGCCCTGAGCCAGCGGCACTAAGTGCATGCTGACTGCTGAGGACACTTGCGCACTAAAGCAGAAAGGAAATACTCGCCGCTTACGTACTAATCAGACAGGACAGCCTAGCGGTAGCCTCATATCAGGTTTCTGCTCTGTACTGTATGTAAGGCTGCAGCTAACGATTATTTTTCTATCGATTAATCTATAGATTATTTTTTCGATTAATCGGTTAATCTATAGATTATTTTTTCGATTAATCTATAGATTATTTTTCCTTTTACCGATTAATTTTTTTATTCAAAATGAAGATGAAAAAATAAATGTAGGCCCGTTTTTTCAAAAGGCATGGCTTTTATTTACAAAAAAAAAGAAGTATGGCCACTCAGTCAACATTGACAACAACATGACTAAATATTCTGTAACAATGTAAACATTTAAAACTTTTAACATTTAACAAAATTAAAAGTAGCTTATTTGCTTTTTAATGTGCAAATATAAAAGTCAACATCCAGTGCAAATCTTAATATTCTGCAATAGTATAAGCATTTCAAAAGTAAAAGTATTGCTTATTTTGCTTTAAAATGTGCAAAAATAAAGATAAACATCCAATACAAAAAAGTGCAAAACGAAATATTCTGTAACAACAGTGTAAACATTTCAACAAAAGTGAAAGTATTGCTTATTTGCTAAAATGTGCAAAAATAAAGATAAACATCCAATACAAAAAAGTGCCAATCTAAATATTCTGGAGCACTGTAAACATTAAGTATTGCTTTTAAAATGTGCAAAATAAACATCCAGTCCAACACCGTACACAATAACCAATTCTACTCATTCCAGTGAGTGACTAACAGTTGTAATGAAGAAAGGTTAGCATGTGTACATGTTTGGTTCTTTTCTTGTTTACAATATTCCCAGCAGCTGAAAATAGGCGCTCAGAAGGGGTCGATGTGGCTGGAACGAGAGGTAATTAGCCTTCACCTCAAGCCAGGACTGCAAGTGAGCTGAGCTGCAGTTTATATTTCTAGAAGGTCAACGGGCTCATAGTGATGTTACTAGTAGTTGACTGGGAGGTGTTTATTATCATTTGGGGAGAGTCCGCTGCCTGATGCTCACCTGCTAAACACCTATCTGCTCCACGCTGAAGCGCTGACTACATGCGCTCTGAATACACACTGCTGATTGGCTGATAATGGTTCGTGTGTACCAATCAGATGGTTGTGTGGGTGGGACAATGCTGCGTGTGTACCAATCAGATGGTTGTGTGGGTGGGACAATGCTGCGTGCTGAGACAGACGCAGAGGAGCGAAGCAGCTTGTTAAGACTTTAGCAGCTAAAGTTAGCTTTAGCTTAGAAACTCGTTCGGTACACCCCCGTGCCGAACCGAAAGCCCCGTACCGAAACGGTTCAATACAAAACACGTACCGTTACACCCCTAGCAGATACAAATGACACAGTCATGTTTTTGTGTAATGAATAACGTATGCTGGCGCGGACGATTGACTAGTTGATGGTTTTCTTTTCAAATGTTCGTTCATAGCCGTTGTGCTGCTATGATAGGCCATTTCCGCTCGACACAGTGTGCATACAACAACATTATTAGGCCGTTTATTGAAATACTCCCACACTTTTGACCACTTTTGGCATGCTTTTCCCCCCTCGCTCGCACCGCTCGCATCGTCTGCTTTGATCGTCTGCTTTGCGGTCCGCCATGACGGTAGTGTGACGTAAATATGCGACGCGTCGACGCACAAAAACGGCGTCGACGTATTTACGTAACCGATGACGTCGACTACGTCGACGCGTCGTTTCAGCCTTAACTGTATGATCAGGAAATGATTAACAATGATTTAAATCATACTGAAAATACAAATATCCATCCATCCATTTTTCTACCGCTTGTCCCTTTCGGGGTCAAACTGTTTAAATTGACAAATACTATTTATTTTGTTATTTGTTTAAAAAAAAATGTATCATGCCATCATGCTCTGCCTCACCTGCCTCCCCTGGCCACACGTCTCTGTCAGAAGTTTTCCAAGTATAACAAAGTCAGCCTACCCTCAGATAATAGAATCTGATTAGCGTATTCTCTACTCCCCTTGAAAAAATAACCTCCCACCCCTTACTGTTAACTCGCTCATTGTATTGATGCTAGTTTTAACACAACACAAGCTAACCAAGTAGGCGCTCCACAATTATGGACCTAATCAACGCTTTCAAGCTGTTATCATAAGATCAGTTGAGCATAAATGGTTGCAATCATTTTTGTCATGTAGTTGTAATCTATCACTCTGTTAACGGATTCAAAAAGAAGAAGAATGATCATTTAGAAATATGCTTTCTGATCTAGCTTGTTTATGTACTGTACCTTGTTCAAACTATTGGACAGAAATGCAACCCATTTCCTGTCTCACAGGATGGTGACAGATATGATGCTGGCAGTACTGTACTACTGGGGCCACTAAACAGTGATTCATTCCTGCAGGGCCTCTGCCGCTCCCTTCTGTCAGCTCATTTCTGCCTTCTTTTGTGTTTGGCGGTAACCCAGAACATTCTCAAAATGATTGTCATAGCTCAACTGCTACTACGGTGTGTGATGCCATGCAGGAAATACGAACAGAGCCCACACATTCAGAAAATGTACAAAATGTTGTTCAATACTAGCCTAAAACACCTTATCTTGAAATGTTGTTCTTCTCTTGTGGCCACAGTAGTAATATATACAACACAGGTGCAGAAAAAAATAAACAGGTGTCCACAGTAAGACCCAAAATTTAGACCTTTGCACAATTATGTTTGAATGAGTATGTTTTGTCTGGCAATTATACAACAACGAGGGAAAGGCTCACATTACTTTAACATTGTCCTTACTTTTCATAGGCATACAAATATTTTAACGTATAGCCATTACAATGTTTTCTAATATGCTCAAAATAATAATTCCCTATGATGCTGAAAATGATCAGGACCTTTTGGTTGTGGAAAATTGTCAACAATATAAAAGTTTTCACGGTAATAAAAAAAACAATGATTATATCCAGTTCTGTTCATGAATATATGCAACAGCTTCTTAAAAATATCTGTCACTTTCAGCAAGGCAGCACAACAAATGAATTTGTAATAAGATGTGATTTAAAAACAATAATAAGCACATGGTGTGTTTTGGTGCTTGTGTGAAAATAATTGCCTCAATTCACAGCAAGAAAAATACCCATTTAACAGTAGTTCGGTCTGATTCAACATGGACTCAATTTAAGAGTACTTTGAACTTTGGGGTACTTGACAAAAAAGTTTTTTTTTGTTTTGTTTAAATTGTGAACATAGTTTAAGTCACGAGCCACTAGGTGGTGGAGCTAATGACATGCTAAGATCCTCCCAAAATATTCGGTCTAACTTGCTATCATTAGCTTATAGCTAGAGATCGAAATAACGTTTTATTCCAACCATTGAAAACAAATCCTTTAGCAGCAATCCACATTCCACAGCCTTCTCCCCCGACATATTCCTCCTGCTAAAGTTTGCTCCTGCTAAAGTTTGCTCCTCCAGTTGCGGCTCGGGCACATGCACACTGAGAGCTGTTCTGGCTGTCTGGGGGTCTCTGTTTGCTCTCTCTTTCCTCGGCCACGCCGCAAGTACCGGACATGTTATCTCCGCTCCCGCCTAGTAACTCTCCCAGTACATCACCTGAATAGCGTCAATTCTTCTCTATCACAACACTGACTGAGGGGAGATCGCATAACTGGGAATATCCTCTATTTCAACGCCATTGCTCACTGCCATCCGCCTTCCCTCTTTGGTAACTTGGCTTGCTGTGCATGTTGGATCTAATGAGACTGTGTTGCTAAACAGAACAAACTAAAAATAATTTCACAGTCCTCTTCTGTCACACTTGACATAATTAGTGATGTGTTCACAGAAGTGTTGCTCGTGGGAGTTTTCCATTATCTACATGCCCATATATATTTATGAAACTACTGTACTTTAGTGGTTGCTCAGACACATAATACAATTGTTTTTAAAATGTATTTCTTATCAAAAAGTTTACTTTTCTTTTTTAAAACCATGTTAAATGTTAAAATGGTGCTGCTTCCCCAATATAAATACCTATGTGATATGCATGAGATGCAGAAAAGGAGTTGTACAGTAACCAAGATGAACAACGAACAGAACTACCACAGTGTAGGCGGACAGAAGTCCTAAAGAACTTAACAAATAAAGATAAACTCAACTTTATAGTAAAAAAATTAACAGGGTATGAATATACATTTTGGGCTTAACTGCCTTTGGCTATGTTTTTATCTGTTCATAAAAGAATGTAACTGTTTTATCATTTGCAAACGTGTTGTTTTAATGGTCAACAAAGCCAAACACAGTGGTAGTAAACCGGTAAATGAAATCCACATTTACAAAAAAAATTATTTGAATTCAGAATGAATTCATATTCCAATAAAAAAGTACATTTTACAGGTGGGTCCTACAGATATATATATATATATATATCACAGTGCAAATTGGGAGAATTGGGTATGTTTATTTGAGGAGGAGGAAGTTGGTAAAAATAAAGGGTAACTTTGTTTTCAGGTATGGCTTCTTGAGACTTAAATGTGCGTACCGCCATGATAGACGTCTCCAGCGAATTCCGTGTGGATACGTGAAACTGGAGGGAGGGGCTAATTTTTACCAATTTTAAAAGGTGGCACTAGTGAGCCAAATATAACACTTTTGTTTACAAGACCCCAAAATATTAAAAGTGTGACATAACTGACGCGCCTGTAAAATTTTGGGACATTTTGTGCATGTGAAGGGCCTCAAAAAGTCGTTGAAAAGGGGAGATTAATAATTATAATACTAATAAAAAACTAATAAATTCCAGTAGGGCCCTTGCGGTGCCGTGCATTGCACCTGCGGTGCTTTCTCTGTTGCTCGGGCCCTAATAAGCATCATTTCGATGTGAATATCACCACGCAGTGGCTGTAAATCAGCTTTTGTCGCGGCTACTCTTGTAATCAAATGAGCCGCTCCCTAAGGATATTATACAAGCCTTTTGACTTGACTTTGACTGCTATACCACACATACTAATTGACATTAAGAAATGCTCTGTGTGTGCACACTAGTCCCAATGGAGAGAGGACATGAGGAATTGTATCCCTGGAGTATATTGTTTTTAATCAGCTCTACTATAAAACAACAGAGACGGTCATAACATTATCATTAAACTGTGCATTATGTACATGCAGTAACTGTGCTCGTCATCAGGGCTGCGTGCCAGCTTACTTCCAAGCAACAGTTTGTCCCCATACACTTGACCAAAGTATCCTTGGTAACGGTAACAAAGCCAAGCTCAGACTAGGTCAACAAAGACTGGGATTCTCATCTGGATGCTTAGGTTACATAAATGATTAGAGCCTCAAAGTAAGAGCTTCAGCCCCCTTACGCACTGACTCACAACTCGCCATGTAAGACCAGTACAAAGTGTGACCCGCCTACTCCCTCAGATCACCTCTAGTGCACTCAGCCCCACCATCTGTCTATGATGGGAAGTCTCGACAGTAGGGGTTGGACAAGGGTCATCTTTCAGACACCGGATATAAGACAAGGTCTGCTATGAGGAACTGAAGACTATGATGTTCTCAGGTTATGCTACAGTTACAGTTAACCAACATAATGAGGAAAAGTTGGGAAAATAGGTGTAAAATGCATGATGGAAGAGCAAAGTTGTTAAAATGTGTCTGTACTGTGGACACATAAAGAAGATTGAAAGAATGAAAAATGTGAAGAGATAAATACACAATGACTATAATGTAACAATGTCAAATGCATGATGGAAGAAGAAAGATGTTAAAATGTGACGTTATCGTGAATCAAGAAAGTATTTACATCGCTTCACTGTTTCCACATTTTGTTATGTTACAGCCTAATTCAAATAGTTGTTTGTCCTCAAAATTCTACACAAAACAAGTTTGTGTTGGAATGTTTTGCAAATGTATTAAAAAATTAAAAAATCAGGCATACATAAATAAGTATTTACAGCCATTGCCATGATATTCAAAAGTGAGACACGGGCATCCTATTTCAACTACTCATCGTGGAGATGTTCCTACAGCTACATTGGAGTCCACATGAGGGAAATTCAGTTGGTTGGACATGATTTGGAAAAGTAAACACCTGTTTTTATATAAGGTCCCAGTGGACAGTGCATGGCAGAGTACAAACCGAGAATGAAGTTGAAGGAATTATCTGTAGACCTCCAAGACAGGATTGTCTCGAGGCACAAATCTGGGGAAGGATACACAAAAATATCTGCTGCCTTGAAGGTCCCAATGAGCACAGTGGCCTCCATCATCCATAAATGGAAGAAGTTTGGTACCAACAAAGACTATTCCTAGAGCTGGCCGGCCGTCTAAATTGAGTGATTGGGGAGAAAGGGCCGAGTGAGGGAAGTGATTAAGAACCCAATGGTCACTCTGTCAGAGTTACAGCATCCTCTGTGGAGAGATGATAACCTTAGAGAAGTACAAACATCTGGATGTAAATTAGTAACGAATAAACCACCACAAGTAAAATAATAATAATAATATTAATAATAGCAATAACAATACATTTAAATAACAATAGCAATATAAAAAACAATAAAATTCAGTTTTTCCGTATTAATTGTTTTTTACCTTTTACACTTATTTTACCACCCTATAGTGTGTCGTTTTTGTGGAAAACAACATTTAATAAAATGTTTGTTAAATGCAAAAATCCTCACATTTATTATTTATTTTTGGACAGTTTTGACCAATATTTTAGGTCAAAGCATAATCATTTTGTAAAAGGGCTTTAAGTGCATTACGCTTGTGCAAGGTGCTTTTTTGAAACTTTTATTTTGTTAGCGCAGTCAGACCGGATGTGGCGTACTGCGGTGTGCTGTGCTGTTGTTTTCAGCTTGACGAGTAAAGAGGCCTCACTTGAGGCTGTTAAAATAAAAGAGCGCCTCTCAAGTCGCGACCACTGTTTGATCATTGCTGTTATATGGATGATGTTGCTACAACAACACAAGCAGATGAGATGTGTTGTGGGGGTATGGATCGATGTCAGCCTAATCTTTTCCAGTTAGAGAAAATAAAGTTAAGTTAAAGTTAAAGTACCAATGATAGTCACATACACACTAGGTGTGGTGAAATTATTCTCTGCATTTGACCCATCACTCTTGATCACCCCCTGGGAGGTGAGGGGAGCAGTGAGCAGCAGCGGTGGCCGCGCCCGGGAATCATTTTTGGTGATTTAACCCCCAATTCCAACCCTTGATGCTGAGTGCCAAGCAGGGTGGTAATGGGTCCCATTTGTATAGTCTTTGGTATGACTCGGCCGGGGTTTGAACTCACAACCTACCGATCTCAGGGCGGACACTCTAACCACTAGGCCACTGAGAATATCTTTAACCCAGTGGGTGTGGCAGGGAGGCGCAGCAGCCTTTTAAAGTTAACACACTGAGTCTTCAAGCCAATAAAATGGTAAATGCGACAACATTATTTTTGGATTTGCTAAAAGAAGATTACAGTGGGGCAACCCCAAATAGTCCGCTTAGAGAATTTGGATCAATCATTTCACCAATGACCAAAGAGAAAGTATTAAAAATTTCAGTCTAATAGCTACACAGGGATGGACAAAGCTAAAACATATGTATTAAATTAGCTGGAGACTGTTGACACCGATCACATAATACCGATATTCCGCCATACATAATTAACCAGTCGTACTTTACGATGTATTAGTTTGCATTGGATGAGGCCGTGTCTTGCACAGAGAGAAGACCTTTGAACTGTACTTAAAATCTCTGACCGGCTTTCCTCAGATAGGGTCACTCCCAAGTCACTCTCCCAAACTGACTTAATAGAATTCAGAGAATCAGGACGTGAAAGAAAAATTAGGTCGTAAATACATGGAACTGATCCTTTTAAAGTTGGGAGCGGTGTCAGAAACACATCCGAAACTGTGTCAGTTGGTAATTTTGGAAACCTAAGGAAAGTATTACAAACAAAACTACTGATCTCTAGCTATCTAAAAAAAAGTGTTGGTAAGGGAGTGAAAATGTATCACAAAGTTGCTGGGAAGAGGCAAAAGTGTTGTCAATGTATAAATCGTTAATGTTGTTGATACCCAGACTTGACCATCTTAAAAAGGCACTAAGGACAAGAGAGGGAGGGAAAGCATGTTTAGCAGTGATGGGTGCAAGGCTAGAAATAGTCTGCAAACCAAAATGGCGCTTAAACTGAACCCACATCCTAAATGACGATTTTACGTTCAGATTTTTCGTAAAAGCGAAAGTTGATGAGTGAATGGGAGAGAGAACCAGAGCCCTAAGAGACACTGGTTTAATTGAGTTTGCCTCCATAACCAGCCATAACGGAGAGGGATCAAATGCTTCATATTGCAGCCAATATTTTAGAATTCTAATGTTGGTGGCCCAGTAGTAACTCTAAAGTTTGATAGTGTTAATCCTCCCTACGATTTAGATCTCTGCAAATATTGCTTACGTAGCCTTGTGAGTCTTTTTATTTCAAATGAAGTCTAAAATCTGACTAATTTACAAAAGAGGGACTGAGGGAAAAAAAGTGGTATACATTGGAACAAATTGGAAAATCGCGGAAGTACATTTATTTTAACAGAGTTGACATGAGACACTGTAGATAAATTAAGTAAGGACCGGCGATCAAAATCTCACTAAATTCTGGACAACAGTGAAACAAAGTTGACTTTATAAAGCTCTGCAAGCGTATGTGTGGCCTGGACACCCAAATATGTGAAACTTTGTGAGGCAATTTTAACTGTGTTAATTTTGATGACTACAAAAATGTGTCTTAGTTATTGTCAACGACTTATTTTTCCATGACTAAAATAGGACGATGACGGATCACAACAAATACATGTTGACGAAAACAATGACGAGACGAAAACGTTGAGCGAGATAAAATCCAATCATATTTAATTTCGTTTTAGGTGGGTGGGACAAGTTATTCCATCACAGTTGCATGTAGCAGAGGGGCGGGAATAAATCACTAAGGAGTGCAATCAGATCTACTGTCTTGATGAGGCAAGGACTTCTTACTGGGAAAACAAGACTGTATTGTAGGGATGTAACGATAAACTGTATTTATGATGACTGCAGCAAAACTCCCAACGGTTAGTATTAACCTTTTAAAATAAAATGATCAAAATAACGAGATTGATAACTGCACTTTGACAAATTCACAGACTGACTACCAGATCGCTAGCTTGAATGCTAACATGAAAACATCAACGTGTTTACCCACTAAGAAATAACATACCCCAATCTGAATTTATATAAACACATTACTGTCTGAGCAACTAAAATACTCAGTTGTGCACATTGAACCTACAAGCTGTGCTGTCTTAGAATGGAATTATGATCATCGATCTTTCCTTAGAGGAATAGACAAGGTGTTTTTATGGGGCATTCAAGTGCCGCTGAACAGAATAGGACACAACGCTTCTGTCAGAAATAAATAATAATAATAGATTTTCTTTGTTACACACAATATTAAAGTGCGACAGTATAAACCAATATTTAAAACAATAAAAAGCTTAGCAAAACAGATATAATACTATGAGAAAAACACTATCACTAAAGCATAAGAAACAAAAGACATGCAAAGTAGTGGCTTTTCTAACAGTATGTGTATTTATTACAGTTATATTTAAAAATATATGTAACTTGCTCAAATGATTTCAGTATGTGTATAAGTACTTTTTGAGCACATTTAACAATACTACATGAATAATAACCGTGATTATTTTTGGTCACAATAACCGTGATGTTACATTCTCATATTGTTCCATCTCTACTGTATTGTTACACACCTCAATACAATATGTCTTCTACACCTGGGAGGAAGATAGGACATATGGATGCACTGTTTGCAGGCTAACCATCAGGCCAAAGTTAATATTTTTAAATTATTGAAAATGTACTGAATTGCTGTTACTGTTAAAAACAATAAAACAGCAGCAAGACCACTTACTCTACCACTACTTTTGTTGTAGATCATGGGTGAGCTTGTCCGCCAATTTAATAAGCTAAGAAACCCCTACAGTGCACTTTAATCTATGTTCTCCGCACACTGTTCAGCTATTAATTGCACATTTTGACAACCCAAAAGAGCAGATTTGTCATTTTTTAAGATAACACACTAAGAAAAGCATGTGAGATATATATACGTTCTAGATTTAAAACACTGGTTGCTGTATTTAAACAGGACAATGGCCAAGATGCCAATTGAACATACATTTGAAAAAAATGCTTTATGTCAGCTAAAATAATAACACAGTAAGTTTATTGTAATTTTTGTGTATTAGTATAATCATGGAGTACAGGTCCTGTTTGTGAATTCTGTTTTTTTTTAGATGCTCTGCAATAACCTTAATAAACGTGGTTTTAAGACATCTTCAGATTCATAGATTATACTTTATACTTTGTATTTTAGTCAACAAAATTTATTGTAACTTTGGTCAACTAAAATGTTGAGAAATGTAGTCAACTAAAACTAGACTGGAACTAAATCAGTTTAGATGACTAAAACATGACAAACTACATTTTTGTCAAAAGATTATGACTAAAACTAAATTAAAAACTGCCCTCAAAATTAACACTGAATTTTAAAGCAAAAATTGTGCCAACGGTGCATCAACAAAGTATTGAGCAAAGGCTGTGAATACTTACAGTACATGTGATTTCTCAATTTTTTATTTTTAATACATTTGCAAACAGTTCTAAAAAATATATATATTTCACATTGTAATTATAGAGTATTGACTGTATAATTTTGAGAACAAAAATGAATTTATTCAACTTTGGAATAAGGCTGTAACATAAAGTGTGGAAAAAGTGAAATGCTGTGAATACTGTAATGTAGGCAAATGGATACTGACAGAGTGAAATATGTGAGCAGATACACAGTAACTATAATGTAACAGAATAATGCAGTAAAACGCATGTGCAACACAGAGACTGAGGTTTTTGTGATAAACATTTTTTTTTACTCACTAATATTCAATATATGACTAATAAGATTTGAAAAATAACTTTTGGGAGAGAGGAACATAAAATTAATAATGTTAAGCTTTAATATACACTATATTGCCAAAAGTATTTGGCCACCTGCCTTGACTCACATATGAACTTGAAGTGCCATCTCATTCCTAACCCATAGGGTTCAATATGATGTCGGTCCACCTTTTGCAACTATTACAGCTTCAACTCTTCTGGGAAGGCTGTCCACAAGGTTGCGGAGTGTGTTTATAGGAATTTTCGACCATTATTCCAAAACCGCATTGGTGAGGTCACACACTGATGTTAGTCGAGAAGGCCTGGCTCTCAGTCTCCGTTCTAATTCATCCCAAAGGTGTTCTATCGGGTTCAGGTCAGGACTCTGCGCAGGCCATTCAAGTTCATCCACACCAGACTCTGTCATCCATGTCTTTATGGACTTTGCTTTGAGCACTGGCATTGGAAGTGGAAGGGGCCCGCTCCAAACTGTTCCCACAAGGTGGGGAGCATGGAATTGTCCAAAATGTTTTGGTATCCTGGAGCATTCAAAGTTCCTTTCACTGGAACTAAGGGGCCAAGCCCAACTCCTGAAAAACAACCCCACACCATGATTCCTCCTCCACCAAATTTCACACTCGGCACAATACAGTCCGAAATGTACTGTTCTCCTGGCGACCTCCAAACCCAGACTTGTCCATCAGATTGCCAAATGGAAAAGCATGATTCATCACTCCATAGAACGCATCTTCACTGCTCTATAGTCCAGTGGCGACGTGCTTTACACCACTGCATTCGATGCTTTGCATTGGACTTGGTGATGTATGGCTTAGATGCAGCTGCTCGGCCATGGAAACCCATTCCATGAAGCTCTCTGCGTACTGTACGTGGGCTAATTGGAAGGTCACATGAAGTTTGGCGCTCTGTAGAAACTGACTGTGCAGAAAGTCTTTGCACTATGCGCTTCAGCATCCGCTGACCCCTCTCTGTCAGTTTACGTGGCCTACCACTTGGTGGCTGAGTTGCTGTTGTTCCGGAACTCTTCCATTTTCTTATAATAAAGGCAACAGTTCACTATGGAATATTTAGGAGCGAGGACATTTGAAGACTGGATTTGTTGCACAGGTGGCATGCTATGACAGTTCCACGCTGGAAATCACTGAGCTCCTGAGAACGACCCATTCTTTCACAAATGTTTGTAGAAACAGTCTCCATGCATAAGTGCTTGATTGTATACACCTGTGGTCGGGCCAAGTGATTAGGACACCTGATTCTGATTATTTGGATGGGTGGCCAAAAACTTTTGGCAATATAGTGTACGAGGGCTTGGAATGTCAGGGTGCATCACGATACAATGCAATACACGATACTCACGGTAACATCTCAATATGGCATTGCTGTGATAGAGATGAATCAACAATAAATGGAAAACAATAAATTCCATAGATTATTTTTGGCACCACAATTTAATCAGAGCACAAGCAGTTAAAATGTAAAAACAATGACAATGTTTTAGTGTTTTGGTGCCACGTAACTCTAAATAGAAGATTTTTTATGTTAAAGAGGTTCATTTAGCCTACTAATGTGTATTTATAAATGGTTGATTTATATAGGCTAGTAAGGTAAAGTTTTGTACCTGACACCGCCATCCCACCACCTCAGGTGGGATGGAACAATCCATATAACACGTCACAGATGACGTCACACTAACATCACGTGACACCTCTGAGGAAGGCTGCAGAAGCAAGATAGCCGAAACTCGTCAGGTACAAAACTTTACCTTACTAGCCTATATAAATCAACCATTTATAAAGAAGATTTTTTAGTGGTCTGAAAAACAGTGACACTATTTGAAGTAGAACTAAATTTAAGTAGAAATATGGCAAAAAAAATAGCTCTTTAATAGGAAAATAATTTTCTCTGCACAGTGGCTGGCTGCTCATGTTTTTGATGCTGTCTGTGCAATAAAGGTGCTAAAAATATTGATATGACACTATATCGTGATACTTTTTCTAATGGTATAATTAATTTCTTTTTTTTCTTCTTTTTTTTTTAAAGTCATGTTTTGGGCTGATACACTCAAGGATGACTTCTGCACCTCACCTCTGCTTTGCAAATTGTCGCAGATGTCGCTGTACTGCTACCTCACTGTGCAGGGTTAGTGGTGAGCAAGGGTGGACAAAAAGTTAAGAAAAGTAGAAGCAAGTGGATAATCTTGATTTATTGTACTTGCTGTACAATTGCAATAAATGGAGCGTTTGAATTACAACGTTTTTTGACTCAGTTTGTTCAATGAATTCTTACTGTCATCCAGTGTACAAATAATAGGGGTGTCATGATTAATTGATGTATCGAATTATATTCCTTGGATTCAACTATATCGATCTGCACTCGGCAAGTTTGCCTTCCGGAAGATAGATAGCAATACAACATCATTATAAAAGGAAATCAATCAATTTTATCAATACGAGAAAAAGGAAAATATTGGATTTAAGAACGGCAGACTTTATATGATGTTTAACACTTTTAATGATAAGGATGTTAAACGTTATTCAAGTCTGTCTGCCCTGTGGCATCATCACATCAGTCAGCAAAACATGAACAGCTGATAGCTACGGTGGCTGAGAAATGTTACAACAAATGCAAAAGCGACAAGACAATAGAGTTAGAGTTAGAGTTTGAGTTTATTTTGAACATGCAAGCATACAACATGATACATCACAATTTCCAGTTTCTCTTTTCAACATGTTCGAAAAGGAGTAGGAAGAAGCAGAGCTTATTTAATCCTACCCCTTTTCTTTACATAACAGTTGCTGAAACTTTTTTATTCACTTCCTGTTCTCAATTTATTCACAATAACTCCATAGGTAATCACAATAAAAATAAATAAATAAATAATAGTAAGAATTTAATAATAATAATTGGTGAAGTAAGTCATATTTCATGTGATGAGATAAGTAAGATTACTTTAAGAATGAATGAATGGATGGATGAAATAAATTGAGAATGTTTGTCATGGTTCTTCTTCTTTGTACTTTGTAAACACTTTAAGTTTGGAGAGTTTCTTGAAGTGGATCATATTAGTACATTGTTTGATTGCTTTGCTTAATCCATTCCATAATTTAATTCCACATATTGATATACTGAAGGTCTTAAGTGTTGTACGTGCGTACAAATGTTTTAAATTAAATTTTTCTCTAAGATTATATTTCTCCTCTTTTGTTGAGAAGAATTGTTGTATATTCTTGGGTAGCAGGTTATAGTTTGCTTTGTGCATAATTTTAGCTGTTTGCAAATTCACTATGTCGTGGAATTTCAGTATCTTTGATTCAATAAATAAAGGATTTGTATGTTCTCTATATCCAACATTATGTATTATTCTAACTGATCTTTTTTGTAACACCGTTAATGAATGAAGTGTACTTTTGTAATTATTTCCCCATATTTCTACACAGTAGCTCAGATATGATAACACTAGTGAGCAGTAGAGAATATGAAGTGATTTTTTGTCTAGAACATGTTTTGCTTTATTCATTATTGACGTGTTTCTTGCTACTTTATGTTGTATATTTTTTACGTGAGATTTCCAGTTCAATTTATCATCAATCATTATACCTAGAAATTTGGTTTCATTTACTCTTTCAATTTCTATTCCGTCTATTTGTATTTGTGTTTGACTTTCTCTTCTACTATTACCAAATAGCATTATTTTAGTTTTACTAAGATTCAACGATAGTCTGTTTTTGTCAAACCATCTTTTTAATTTGTTAATTTCTTCTGTTATTATTTGTATTATCTCCTGTGTGTTCTCTCCTGAACAAAACGCTGTTGTATCATCCGCAAATAATACTAACTTTAAATATTTTGTAACTTTACAAATGTCATTTATATAGAGATTGAATAATTTAGGTCCTAATATTGATCCCTGAGGTACACCACAGGATATATTTAGCGTTGTAGACATGTGTTCGCCTAGCTTCACGTATTGTTTCCTGTTCGTTAGATAACTTCTTATCCAGTTTAAGACTAACCCTCTGATGCCATATCGTTCTAGTTTTTTGATTAAAATATTGTGATTAATTGTGTCAAATGCTTTAGTTAGATCCATAAAAACTGCTGCTGCACATTTTTTACTGTCTATTGCATTGGTAATTTCTTCTGTAATTTCAATTAATGCCATTGAAGTTGAGACATTAGCTCTGTATCCATATTGGTTCTCATTGAGTATTCTATTTTTATTTATGAAACTCTCTAATCTGTTATTAAACAGTTTTTCAATGATTTTAGAAAATTGTGGAAGTAAAGAAACAGGTCTATAATTTGTAAATTGATGTTTATCTCCAGTCTTATAAATTGGTGCAACTTTAGCTATTTTCATTTTGTTTGGGAATGTACCTGTTTGAAATGATAGATTACTAATATACATTAATGGTCCTGAGATATCTTCTATAACCTTTTTTATCGTTTCCATATCAATTCCATTACAATCAGTTGAAGTCTTAGATTTACATTTTTTCACGATTGTAACTATTTCCTCCTGTGTCACATTACTGAGGAACATGGAGTTGGGATTTCGCTCTATGGTATCATTATAGTCCTCAATTGGAACTGGGTCTGGAATCCTTTCTTCCAATTTTGGTCCAATATTTACAAAATAATTATTGAAGCTTTCAACTACTTCCTTTATGTTGTCATTTTTTTTATTTCCGTCAAAAAAGTATTGAGGGTAGTCCCTCTTTGTGCCATTTTTAATAATGCTATTGAGGATGCCCCATGTTGCTCTCATATTATTTTTGTTCCTGTCCAATAATTCACTGTAATATTCTTTTCTACATGATCGTAGTATATCTGTTAACTTGTTTTTATACTTTTTGTACTTAATTTCTGCCTCTATAGTTCTTTGTGCTATAAATTCTCTATATAGTGTATTCTTCTTCTTACAAGCATTTTAATCCTTTTGTCATCCATGGTTGATTATTATTTCTCTGCTTGTTACTGAGTTGTATCCATGGACAATGTTTGTCATAAAGTATTATGAACTTGTTTAAGAAATGTTCATATGCTTCATCAACCTCTTTTTCATTGTACATATTGTCCCAATCTTGCTTTTGTAGCTCACTTTTGAAAGCAGTCATCCTCTTCTCTGTGCACAGTCTTCGAAATGTCCTTTTGTCTTCCATGTTCTTCTTGTAGTGTCCATCATATATTGTAAAAACTGGCAGATGATCACTAACGTCGGTTATAAGTAGACCACTTGTAGTGTTATTGTCAAACTCATTGGTAAAAATATTATCAATAAGCGTGGCACAGTGTGCTGTGATTCTGCTTGACTTTGTGATTTTTGGATATAAACTGATGCTGTACATTGTATCAATGAAGTCAGACTTTTGCTTGTTAGGGTTCAATAAGTCAATATTAAAGTCACCACATAAGAACATTATTCTTTGACCATTATCCATGTAAGTAGCCTTGATCCATTCTTCAAATGTTTCTATACTTGACTTAGGTGATCTATATATACAACTGATGAAAATGTTTTTGCTTTTTTCCTGACATATTTCAATGGTTATACATTCTAAGATATTATCTATAGCAAATGACATGTTTTTTACCACTTTGTAGTTCAGGTTCTTCATCACGTACACAGCTACTCCTCCTCCATTTTTGTTGGTTCTGTTGATGTAGTTTAGTTCATATCCTTCCAGATCAAAATCTATTCATTTTTTATCATCAATCCATGTTTCTGTGACAGCAATCACTTTGAATGGTTCGTTGATGTGTTCCAAAAAGTTCTTAATGTTGTTGTAGTTTGCATACAAGCTTCTGCTATTAAAATGAATAATTGACAATTTGTTATCGCATGTAATGTTGCTATTATATTGATCATCTGTATAATAAAAACAATTATTACTGATGTGGGAGAAAAAATGTGTATCTGGATCTATATCATTTTCCAAATCGTGGTTTTTGTAATCTTTGTTGCAGAAATTTTTTAGTTCCATATTTTCTTGTTCAACAATCTTTGATGTTGTTTCAATAATCTCAATAAGTGTAGGTGGATGTAATCCTGAATGTAGGTCCTCTTGTTTAGTCGTCACTTGGAACATAGTAGTGTCGATGCTGAATTTGGGTGTTTGTTTTCTGTCAGAGTCCATTAACATCGTTGTTGTGGTAGCTGTGTAAACTTTAAAAATTGTCCAGGTCCTTGATGTCATGGACAACAATTACTCTTGCTTCTGGACCTCCATTCAGCTTGATGTAGATTTTACAGTTGGTGCTCCAAGTTCCCTGGATTTTTCCCTGCTTTCTCAAGTCGCGTGCTTTCTTGGCGATTCCAGCATTGCGTTTTGTGAGATGCTCATTCATGTACACATGTGTTCCCTTCAGCTTCTTTCCCTGTCTCAGCAATGCCATTTTAGATTTTCTGTTTACGAGTTTCACGAGCACGACTGGAGTGGCGTTGTTGTTTCTTCCGTTCAGTGGGATGCATGTTTCAATGGTATTAATGTCAATTTCAATTTCCTTTGATTGCAGAAAGTTGACCACTTGCTGTTCTGCTGAGATCATATCCATTTCATCAGGTTCACCTTCATTATTCACAGCTTTCGCATAGGATCTTGGTTTAATTCGGTGCCCTGTCACGATGATATCATTCATTCGTTTGTCCTGATCCATTTCGTCTATGATATTCCTCAACATGTTGTTGTCTTCTTGAAGGGTCTTCATTCGTTTGCCCTCTTTCATTTCTTCTTTCATTTCTTCAAGTTTTTGTAGGATCACTTCTTGATTCCCATCATGTCCTGTGTCCAACCTCAAATCTTTTTCCCAGTTGTGTTCTGTATCAGCTGACCCCGAAGGTTTCAGGATTTCAATCTTTCCTTTACCTTTTCGCATCGCGGCAGTCACTGACGTCACTGCCTCTTGCTTGTGTCTTAACGGCAGTTGCTTCTTTAGCGACTTGCGGCACTTTAACTTGTTTTTTCCAACAATTTCGTATCTTGCGCCGTTCAGAGATCAATTTGAGGTGTCAGCCTGTCAACTTATATCACTCTGCGACGTCGGGATCACTTTAAAACAGCTGTAAACTCGCCGTAGCTTTTGGTTGCTAGGCAACCGCTTTGAACTGCGGCAAGGCGCCTTTGGCTTGAGGCTAACGGCTCTCCCAACTCGCCTTCTTTTAGCGTATCAGTGCCTCTCAACTGACCAAAATCAGATTGAAGATGCCAGGGTACTCTCCTGTGGCTGTGATCGCAAATCAGTGGTCAAAATCTTCAGATTTAACAAAAAACTCCGGTAGCAAGAGCGGAGCCTTTCTCTTTTGCGTCCTTTCTCATTGACAGGAATAAATTAAAACACAACAACTTTCAGATAAAGTACAATTGCAAAAGCCACAACAAATGTCAACGTAATTGTGATTTTGGAATTTTGTTTGCATTGATTGGGGGGGGAAAAAAATTGGACAAAATTGTAAATCAAATGTTTTATGAAAAAATCAGAAATGTTATTCTTAGGCCAAATCAGCCAGGCCTATCTCTACGGTAACGATTTGGAGAATTTACTGAGGAATTTATGAAACTGAAACAATACAAAAGGAATGCCAATACAAGACATTCCAACACTGACACGTGTAAATGTGTTAGCTTATTAACTAATGTGTTAGCTTATTAACTAATGCTAATGACGCTCGCTTGTTTACATTACGAGAGGACATACAAACATGCATGAAAACACTCCTACAGAAATCACACATGGGATAGTTTAGTTAAGTTTAAACAGTTTTAGTTATATTGTTAATCTTACAAGCGTTGCTTGGAGTGATGAATAAAGAATTCCTAAGGAGTAGTAACGCGATATGTGGCTAAAAAATGGGAGAGCGCTAAAAAGAAAGGCACTGCAAGCAACAACTTCAGTGAGCAAACTCGTCCAAAAGATGGCACCATAGCACAAACAATAACACACCTTGTCAATGTCTTTGCTCGTTTTTATTTTATTTTTTTAAACTATTTGCATTGTGGCGGTTAGCGAAGAAAAATCCATAAATTAGCCGCACCGTTTTATAAGCTGTAAGTTCAAAGCATAGGAAAAAATACATTTACGATAAGTATACATTAATTATGGATAAAAGCAATTAAACAACAATCAATGGCCAATGCATTCATATCTTATTTGAATAAAGTGAAACTAACACTTGAATTAACAAAAGGAAACATTTTCTGCTCTCATTTTCAATATTCAATAATTTTTTAAGACAAGTACAGTAACCAACATTTGAACAATAGATTTACCTGCTGCTTCTGCTTTTGTTTTTCAACACAAAATAATATAATACAACATTTGAACAATAGCTATACCTGCTTTTTCTGCTTTTGTTTTTCAACATGAAATAATACAATATTAATATAAAAAATAATCAAAAATAATGCACTTAACATCTCTTAACAGGTTAATTTAACAGTAGGTTTACCTGATACTTTTGCTGTTGTTTTTTCATTGTATATTATTTACAATGGCAATAAAATAATCTGACATAGAAATTATACAAATACAAAATAAATTAATATGAACGATTGTATTCAACCAAATCTCTTAAGGTTAAATGAGTAGTGAGTTGATCTACTACTACTCTCACTTAAATATACAGCTATGAGACAAGAAAAGTCACAACAAATGCTAATGCCAAAACACAATAACGTAACACAATAACACATAACAACCACTATAACCAAAAGCACGACAATACAAAGACGAAACGGAAGTGACAGCGGACAAGTTTTGGCGACTCACCGACTTCCTGAGGACGGAAAGTTAAAAATGGTGTAATCCAATCCAATCCAATCCATTCCACTTTATTTATATAGCACATTTAAACAACAAGAATGTTTCCAAAGTGCTGCACAGCCATGTTAAAAACAATATTAAAAACATTATGCTCCACCAATGACTGATTAAAAACAAAAAATTAATATAAAACCAATATAAAAATAAATATGATTAAAAACGATTTTAAAGGGTAAAACCAATTAAAACAGTAAATAAAAATAAAAATTTATAAAAGAACAAAACACAGAGGACAACAGAGGACAGAAGACCACACAACTCACGTAGTGTTAAAAGCCAAATAATAAAAGTGGGTCTTAAGACGAGACTTAAAACACTCCACTCTAGAAGCAGTTTGAACATGGAGGGGCAGAGTGTTCCAGAGCTTAGGGCCAACCACAGAGAAGGCCCTGTCTCCCCTGGTTTTAAGTCTCGTCTTGGGCACCACGAGCAGGAGGTGGCTCTCGGACCTCAGAGCGCGCGCAGGAGTGTAAATTTGGATGAGGTACGAGATATACTGAGGTGCCAGTCCATGTAAAGCTTTAAAAACAAACAGCAATGTTTTAAAATAAATTCTAAAATGAACAGGGAGCCAGTGCAAACTCTCAAGAATTGGGGTTATATGCTCGCGTTTCCTGGCCCCTGTTAAAAGTCGTGCTGCCGCGTTCTGGACTAACTGCAACCGGGAGAGAGCTTTTTGGCTAATGCCAGCATAAATGAACGAAGTTGGAAAAGTAGGTGAAGTGTGACGACTTTTTCCAGTCATAAATAACATGTTTTACTTTTTTTAATAATACTACTATACCAGGGGTCGGCAACCTTTACCACTCAAAGAGCCATTTTGGCAAGTTTCACAAATTAAAGAAAATGATGGGAGCCACAAAAAAAAAAAAAATTTAAAATGAAAAACACCGCATATAAAGCTTTAATTGCTTTGTGCTATGTTAACCAGGGGTCTCAGACACACGCACCGGCACGCACTTTAATATGGAAAATTGATGTCAGTGCGGCCCGCGAGATTTGAATCAATGGCGCTTGATAGCGTCATACTTGCCAACCCTCTCATTATTTCCGGGAGACTCCCGAATATCAGGGAGTGATGGCACTGCTTGTGGTGCCCTCTACAGCCTGCCCAAACAGTGTACCTGCTCGGCCACATGTAGAATGCAGCTTCAGCTTGCTCACGTAAGTGACAGCAAGGCGTACTAGGTCAGCAGCCACACAGCTTACACTGACGGTAGCCGTACCGTATAAAACAACTTTAACACGGTTACGTTACAAATATGCGCCACACTTTGAACCCACACCAAAAAAGAATGACAAACACATTTCTGGAGAACATCTGCACTGTAACACAACATAAACACAACACAATAAATACCCAGAATCCCATGCAGCACTAACTCTTCCGCTCAACCGACGCACGGGGGGGGGGGTGTTTGTGGTAGCGGGGGGTGTATAATCTACACCGGAAGAGTTAGGGCTGCATGGGATTCTGGGTATTGGTTGTGTTGTGTTATGTTGTGTTACAGTGGGATGTCCTCCAGAAATGTGTTTTTCATTCTTTTTTGGTGTGGGTTCACAGTGTGGCGCATATTTGTAACGTAACAGTGTTAAAGTTGTTTTATACGGTACGGCTACCGTCAGTGTAAGCTTGTGGCTGATGACTAAGTATGCTTTGCTGTCTCCTACGTGTGCAAGTAAAAGCTACATACAACATGTGGCCGGGCTGGCACGCTGTTTGTAAATGCTATAGAGGACAATTACTGCAGTGCAATTAGGGCACGCCCTTAATTTAGTAATTAGAGTGAAAATAGGATTATATTTGCCCTGGGAGTTATCTAGGAGAGGCACTGAGATCCATAAGTCTCCTGGTAAAATCAGGGGGGTCGGCAAGTATGCAGCTGAGCCGCATCAGAGTGGTCAAAGAGCCGCATGCGGCTCCGGAGCCGCGGGTTGCCGACCCCTGTACTATACTATGTCTCCCAGGAGGTCATCAAGGGGATGGGTCAAATTCAGAGGACACATTTCTGTACTTTAACTTTAACTTCAGGAAGTTGGTCCGTCAATGTAACTTTCTCTGCTGTCACTTCTGTCGTGTCTGTCGCGTCCTTTGTGGCTTAAAGATGTGTTGTGCCTTTATATTATTGTGTTATGTCGTTTGTCTTTGTTGTGGCTTTTGCAATCTGGCTGTAGCTGAAAGTTGTTGTAATAATTTATGATATTGTCTTGCCGTGCTTGCATTTGTTTTGACATTTCTTGGTCACCGTAGCTTGCCGCCTTTCTTGTTTTGATGACTGACGGCGATGACGCCACAGACGGGCAAACAGACTTGTATAACATTTAATGTTCTTATCATTAAAAGTGTTAAAACTTTATATAAAAACTGACGTTATTGAATCCAATGTTTTCCTTTTAATAGTATCGATAAAATCGATCGATTTCCTTTTAAAACAATGCTGGATTGATACCTATCTTCCGGAAGGCAAACTTGCCAAGCACAGATTGATGTAGTTGAATCTAAAGAATATAATTCAATACACCGATTACACCCTTATAGGGATGTAACGGTAAACAGTATAATGATAAACCGTGGTAAAATTCCAGACGTTTAGTAATACCATTTAAAATTACAGAAAAACCGTCTTTCATTAACGCATTTTTGGCAACACTGCTTACTTCCTGGAAACGAAGTCACAGCAGCGCTGGCGCATGCGCACTGGTGTCGCTTGGCTTTAAAATCATGGCGGACAAACTACACAGACTTTGTACCCGTGATTTCCCCTCGGAGTAAACAGAGCCAAGCGCTTGGTTTAACTTAATTTTCGCTTGCTTCATTTTCGTGGAGTCTGGGCGTGCATTTAAGAGCGCACCGCTGTTTTTAGATGGCGACAGGTGTGAACAATATTGAAAACAGACGCATCTGTCCCACACTAAAAGTATACAGCGAAGGAGAAAACGATTTAATGTTGTTTTAATTTTCTCAATACGCGTCCATCATATGTGACTGAGATTTGATGATGTGAGGAAACATGCAGCAGGTGATGTGTCGGGAACGTTGCCACAACTTGTTTATACAATCTATAGTTTGTTTACTGGGATGCTCACTAGTCCTTTATTTAACGGCAACCTTTATCAGTGTTCAAACAACAAATACTAGCTACTGTATAACGTTTTGTCATCTCATTGAACTGAACGCAGGCTGTGAAGATTGTGTATTTGATATGCGAGGTACCACTCCTGTTTTTTTTTTGTTGGCCAAACTGTTGCACTAAACCACTAGGAGGTTTTGTTAGAGAAAAACAAGGCCTGTTTATTAGACTTCACCTTTATTAGCCAAACTGCTTTGTGTTTTATATTGATATCAAAAAGTAAACACCATGTTTTTTTTTTTACATTACTTGTGTTTTTTCCATGTTACAAAGGTAATACTAATACTAAAACAATCATGAGACATAGCTTTGTGTTAATGTTTTATTGTATATAGTTAATTCCTATACAACATTTCTGCTCAAACTCTGAATGGATCCGTCCCGATACTGCATCTACTTGTACATACATAACTTTCAACTCCCTCAATCAAAATGTAAAAATAGAGATAAAGGCATCATGTATTGCAAAGAAGCTGACACATTGATATTATTAATGAACAAAAAAATAAAAATACTTGACTTTAGATATATGGATTACGTTTATCTATAGACATTTTATTAAACATTACAAATTACATGGTGGTATTATGTTCACACCTCACCCCAACACTGCTTTACCTAACAATCAGTAATCATGATTTCAATATTAATAAAAATAATCTTAATTATTATTTTGGCCATAATTGGCAGCCCTATGTATAAGACTAGATCTCATACATTAACACTATTGTTATCTATATGGACAAAAAGTGCAGTTACATCTTATGACCATCAGGTGCCATTTTTCAAAATTCTTACATTGTTTTTTATTTTTGAATCTCCTGTGCCCATAAAGTGCTATCTTGCACAATTTCCACATTTATTTTAGTTATTTTTCTGCCATATTAGTTGTATATAATGCTTTTGTTACTTTAATATACATATTCAATTTCTTTTTGAGGTCCATGAAACAGTGTTTTTATCTACAACAATGTGTCTTCTACAAAGGAAATCATTTTGAATGTGTTGTGTTTTAAAAAAAAATAAAATGTGTATTTGTATTAATACATTTCAAAACTTTTGAGCACATTTAAAAATACCGCAATAATAATGATAACCGTGATAATTTTGGTCACAATAACCGTGATAAGAAATTTTCATACCGTGACATCCCTACACCCTTATTATTTATGTATCTAATATTTGTTTACTTACTTAAGTATCTATTTATTAATTTACCTTATCATTTAGTTTTTCACTGTTGTGTTCCAGACTGAGTACAAACAAATGTGTTAGAAATTGTTATGATACGAAAACACATAGGATTAAATAAGATCTGCTTCTTCCGACTTCTTTTTGGACATACTGTAAGGAGAAACTGGAGAGATGTGATGTATCATGATGTATTATATGGAACTGTTGACCAGCTCTATACCGATGGCAGAATCCTAGAGGGTTCATGGGAGTCTGCCCAACCAGTCTACATGTGTTTTGTGGGCTTTGAAAACTTTGGGGCAGTCCTGTCTCTGTATGATCGGTGTCAGAGATTGGTCCGCATTGCTGGCAGTAGAGGTGGGAATCTTTGGCCACCTCATGATTCGATTACGATTACGATTCAAGATTAAAAGGTAGGGATGTCCGATAAAATTGGGCTGCCGATATTATCGGCCGATAAATGCTTTAAAATGCAATATCGGAAATTATCGGTATTGGTTTCGTTATTATCGGTATCGGTTTTTAAAAGTAAAATGTATGACGTTTTTAAACGCCGCTGTGTACACGGACGTAGGGAGAGGAACAGAGAGACAATAAACCTTTAAGGCACTTCCTTTACGTGCATGCCATCCCAGTCACGTAATATCTACCGGCTTTACTCATTACGAATTGATGCAAGACATACTTGTTCAACAGCCATACAGGTCACACTGAGGGTAGCCGTATAAACAACCTTAACACTGTTACAAATATGCGCCACACTGTGAACCCACACCAAACAAGAATGACAAACACATTTTGGGAGAACATCCGCACCGTAACACAACATAAACACAACAGAACGAATACCCAGAATCCCTTGTAGTACTAACTCTTCCTTTTATAAGGTTAAATATTATGGTCACTCGCCATAGTGATATATCGTCACACTTCTATAATACACCATTTAACAAAATACAAACACATTCCACTCTACATGACATGACAAAACACTAAAATAACTTTACACGTTTACACAATGTAGAATTAATATTTCACAATATCACATTCACAAACCAAAAAAAGGAAGCCCTTTCATGTGTGTGTTTGTTCCAATGAAAGGCGAGTGCCTCGGACTGACTCATAGGGTTCAATGAACTCCTGCTCTATTGATGTTTAACTAAATAGTCCATTAACAATGGAATTTTGAGTCACATGATGTGCTTGGTCTGTGCACCTACATTTAGAAAACAGGTGTAAGACTAAAGCACACTGTTGTAAATAGTACATTTGTTTCTGATTCTTATAGTGCTGTATTGTTCCACTGTCAGTGGCAAAGAGCAGGAAAGGTCTAATGTCATCATGACATACTTAAATCAGTGGTCCCCAACCTTTTTGTACTTGCGGACCAATCAACGCTTGAAAATTTGTCCCACGGACAATGGTCCAGTTTACAGTATACACTCAGATGACAAAGACTAGGTTTTTGCCACAAATTACTGTCATTGCTGTATCCTTTTTTCTGTAACATCATCATGGGAACAAGGATGGCATGTTTCTATGGTTGCTGTGGCAATAAAAAAAAGGGTTAGTCCTGATTGGTAATAAGCCCTGAGGGAACCATGGCAACTGTAGTGAAAATGTCAAACATTAGCCCTACAATGCTCAAGCCTGAGAATTACAGTGATTAAAGTGCCATGCATTAAGCTCCCCACATCATCCTTTCATGCCATGTTCTTTTCATTACTAGAAATTCCAATAACACATTTTAATATAATATTAGAACTCTATGGATGTGGGCAATGTTCCCCCTAATGTTTCATGTGTCTGAGCAAACACGCAAACTTCCTGAGCATTCAGTGGAGCACATGTGAGCAAAATCAGAAGTGCACACTGCGGTCATACCAGCATCTGTCCCAAACCTGACTTAATAACAAGTTACATGTTTATTGTTTTTAATCAAATGACAGCAGTCATTTCTACTAGATTAATTTCTAATATGGGTGATATGGCCCACTTACAATGAAAATATCAAAACTATATAGTTTTTCATGAGCTGTGTACTAATATTGTATTTCTGGGAGGGGGTAATGCATTGGAAATAATTGGTACCCCTTTCAGAGATCACATTTATTTGTTGCACAATGAGATATAAGCATGGGATACAGTTGATTTCTCTCTGTAAAATATATCATTACAGTTGTTATTAGCATTTCTGTAATCTAGTAACAGCATTTTATGATTAATATCCATAAATTAACATTCTTAATAAATGACAGAATATACACACCTTTGATTGGGTTGAGTTTTTTCTTGCCCAGATGTGGGATCTGAGCCGAGGATGTCATTGTGGCTTGTGCAGCCATTTGAGACACTTGTGATTAAGGGCTATATAAATAAACGTTGATTGATTGATAATTGAGTCTGGGTGTATACTTGTTTGTTTCACCATAATAAGCACTACAAGCATTTGCCTTTCTTAACTCTGCTTCACTGTTAACTACAAGCTTACTAGCAAAACAGCAACACGCATGCATAACATGCTGTTAATAACCTTGATTGGCTGAGTGTGAGCCGCATTAAAGAGTAACGACCTAGCATTTACAGTTTGTGTGTACTGTTAGAGTGGTTTGCCTTTTTTGTGGCTATAAAAACATCAGTGGCTGAGTCAAATGAGTGCGTCTGTTGGCGCAAGTGAAAAAGAGAGTGGCCATTGTTGATATGACAATTGACCGAGTTGATTCTGGCATAGTTTGTACAGCAAAAAAATTACCAGTTCTGCTAGATAGTTGTTTTTTTTACTAATGTTTTTTTGCTGTGGTAACCACCGACAAACAGTTTTGCTGAATAATGTGATCGGAAGACCCTTTGTCCTCAAACCATCTCGACAGATGCTACAATAATTGAACAGTGTTGGCGAACATTGTTTTATCTATTGTGGCAGCTTGTTATCCCCTTTCACTCAGCTGCATTGCAAAATCCTACAGAACAAATTGCTATGTGTTTATTTTGGTTGGATTTTATTTTGTGCGCCACATTGATTTGCTGTGCGCAAATAACAAGTGAGCAGTGGGCAACTGTGCAGGCGAGTACCTTAGAGTACATTGGACGTGGGACATAAAAGTTGCATTGATGTATCCTCTATGAAACCTGCGCCATCAGTGGAAAGTAGCCGTCAACGGCTGCTAAATAGATGGAAGGTAGCATAAAGGTGTGTCGGGTGTTGGGATGCAACGACTATAGATTTTGACTGTACGATTATAGTCTGAGTAATGTGTGAATGTGTGAATGTGTGTGCATGAATGGGTGAATGTGGAAATAGTGTCAAAGCGCTTTGAGTTCCTTAAAAAAGGTAGAAAAGCGCTATACAAGTACAACCCATTTACCATTTACCATTAATAATCACGGTTTCACGATTATCACAATCAGTATGAATATACTAATTTCACAATAAAAAATGTATGCAATCACATATTCCTGATAGATTTTGATGTTATTTATTGTTGTTGGACATGACAGTACTCAAATAAAATTATAATAACAGTACAAAACAATACATATAAACACAAATTATTATTAATAATACTGTGGATGAATAAATTACTAATATGAGGCTAAGATTAACTTTATTGATCCCCAGGGGAAAATCATTTAGGTATAAACTCAGGTGTTATTGTCTTTAACTATCATCCATGCCTATTTATTCATTTTTAAAGGCCTACTGAAATGAATTTTTTTTAATTTAAACAGGGATAGCAGATCCATTCTATGTGTCATACTTGATCGTTTCACGATATTGCCATATTTTAGCTGAAAGGATTTAGTAGAGAACATCGATGATAAAGTTTGCAACTTTTGGTCGCTGATAAAAAAGCCTTGCCTGTACCGGAAGTAGCGTGACGTCGCAAGGTTGAATGGCTCCTCACATTTCCCCATTGTTTTCAATGATGGCCGCCAGCAGCGAGAGCGATTCGGACCGAGAAAGCGACGATTTCCCCATTAATTTGAGCCAGGATGAAAGATTTGTTGATGAGGGACGTGAGAGTGAAGGATTAGAGTGCAGTGCAGGACGTATCTTTTTTCGCTCTGACCGTAACTTAGGTACAAGGGCTCATTGGATTCCACACTCTCTCCTTTTTCTATTGTGGATCACGGATTTGTATTTTAAACCACCTCGGATACTATATCCTCTTGAAAATGAGAGTCGAGAACGCGAAATGGACATTCACAGTGACTTTTATCTCCACGACAATACATCGGCGAAGCACTTTAGCTACGGAGCTAACGTGATAGCATCGTGCTTAAATGCAGATAGCAACAAAAGAAATAAGCCCCTGACTGGAAGGATAGACAGAAGATCAACAATAGTACCAAACTCTGGACCTGTAACCACACAGTTAATGCTGTACCGCCTGGCGAAGCCTAGCAATGCTGTTGCTAACGACGCCATTGAAGCTAACTTAGCTACGGGACCTCGACAGAGCTATGCTAAAAACATTAGCTCTCCACCTACGCCAGCTCTCATCTGCTCATCACGACCCGTGCTCACCTGCGTTCCAGCGATCGACGGCGCGACAAAGGACTTCACCCGATCAACGATGCGGTCGGCGGCCCGGAGACGGAGGAAGTCAAGGTGAGGAAAGCTGTACTCACGGTAGCGCGTCTGCTATCCAACTCAAAGTCCTCCTGGTTGTGTTGCTGTAGCCAGCCGCTAATACACCGATCCCACCTACAGCTTTCTTCTTTGCAGTCTCCATTGTTAATTGAACAAATTGCAAAAGATTCACCAACACAGATGTCCAGAATACTGTGGAATTTTGCGATGAAAACAGAGCTGTTTGTATTGGGATACAATGGTGTTCTTATACTTCCGCTTCAACCCTTGACGTCACACGCAAACGTCATCATACCTAGACGTTTTCAGCCGGAAGTTTACCCGGCCGTATTGGCATGTGTTGCAATGTTAAGATTTCATCATTGATATATAAACTATCAAACTGCGTGGTCGTAGTAGTGGGTTTCAGTAGGCCTTTAATAATCTACTTAGTATGCTGTGCTAACTTAAATGCACATAATTAGAGCCAATAGTATAGTGCGGTTATGCTACAAGTTCCTGATATTATGTTGGTGTTTTATATTTGTTATGTTTTACATTTGCTATATTAACTTACAAAACCTATAGTTTATTTAACACAAACAAGAAGAAGCAATGTAACATTAAATGGTCACTTAATGAAGCCGTTGACAGGAGCACATTGAATTGACTCCTTTATGTGCAAGTGACACCTTTATATTTAACTCCCTACCAACTCAATTCTTCATGAACAAACGTATTCAAAAAATAAAAATAATAAAGTAACAAGAAACACGTCAATAATAAATAAATGACTCCATGTTCTCTACTGCTAGCTTGTGTTACCATATCTAGAAATATGGGGAAACAACAACAAGAGTACACTTAATTCACTAACGGTGTTGCAAAAAAGATCAGTTAGAATAATACATAATGTTAGATACAAAGAACACTAAAACATTTTATATATTGAATCAAAAATATTGAAATTCAATGATTCAGTGCATTTGCAAACAGCTAAAATTATGTACAAAGCAAACTATAACCTGTTAACCAAGAATGTACAACAATTTTGTCTCAACAAAAGAGGAGAAATCTAACTTTAGAGAAAAAAATAATTTAAAACAATTGTATGTACAAACAACACTTAAAACCTTTAGCATATCAGTATCCATCCATCCATCTTTTTCTACCGCTTGTCCTTTCCGGGGTCGCGGGAGGTGCTGGAGCCAATCTCAGCTGCACTTGGGCGGAAGGCGGTGTACACCCTGGACAAGTCGCCACCTCATCACAGGGCCAACACAGATAGACAGACAACATTCACACTCACATTCACACACTAGGGACAATTTAGTGTTGTCAATCAACCTATCCCCAGGTGCATGTCTTTGGAGGTGGGAGGAAGCTGGAGTACCCGGAGGGAACCCACACAGTCAAGGGGAGAACATGCAAACTCCACACAGAAAGATCCTGAGCCCGGGATTGAACTCAGGACCTTCGTATTGTGAGGCACATGCACTAACCCACCGTGCTACCTGCATATCAGTATGTGGAATGCAAATATGCAATGGATTTAAGCAAGGAAGTCAAACAATGCTCAAACATGGCAGTGCCAGTACAACCATAGAAATCTGAACATGGACACCAGTATAAAACTCCTAATGCAAAAACTCACTACTGCAGTGCACATAAAATAGTCTACTAATAACTCAAAGCAAATATCTCTCAGTCAAACCAACCCGATTCCTTTGGTTACCACTAATCAGTAGCACTATACTGTAACTGCTGATGCCTATAAACTTGACAAGAACAGCAACTTTATTTCGGGCACAAAAGGTCAGGGTAAAAGCTGGCAATGATTTGGGGTTTATATCCTTAGCTATGGTGTCAACACTCAAAACAAGTGTTACTCATTCATCAATCAAACAACATAGCTTCAATATCATTATCCGCAAAGATACAACCGAGTAAAGGGCTTGACGCTCATAAAGAATGTTAATCATTAACTGTCATTAACCAAGGCAGGGTTACTCTAAAGCAGTGTTTTTCAACCACTGTGCCGCGGTGTCGTGAGATACAGTCTGGTGTGCTGTAGGAGATTATCTAATTGCACCTTTTTGGGTTAAAAATATTTTTGCAAACCAGTAATTATAGTCTGCAAATTATGTGTTGTTGTTGAGTGTCGGTGCTGTCTAGAGCTCGGCAGAGTAACCGGGTAATACTCTTCGATATCAGTAGGTGGCAGCCGGTAGCTAATTGCTTTGTAGATGTCGGAAACAGCGGGAGGCAGTGTGCAGGTAAAAAGGTATCTAATGCTTAAACCAAAAATAAACAAAAGGTGAGTGCCCCTAACAAAAGGCATTGAAGCTTTTAGGGAAGGCTATGCAGAACGAAACAAAAACTGAACTGGCTACAAAGTAAACAAAAACAGAATGCTGGATGACAGCAAAGACTTACAGTGGAGCAAAGACGGTGTCCACAATGTACATCTGAACATGACATGACAATCAACAATGTCCCTACAAAGAATGATAAAAACAACTGAAATATTCTTGATTGCTAAAACAAAGTATATGCAGGAAATATCGCTCAAATGGAAGACATGAAACTGCTACAGGAAAATACCAAAAAAAGAGAAAAAAACACCAAAATTGGAGTGCAAGACAAGAACTAAAACACTACACACAGAAAAACAGCAAAAAACTCAAAATAAGTCATGGCGTGATGTGACAGGGGGTGACAGTACACTTACTTTGAGACAAGAGCTATATCGATGCATGCTTGGTTATGGTTTAAAGTCATACCCAACAATTGTGACGACTTTTTACTGTCAACTGAGTTTCGTTTTCTAATGATTTCTGCTGGTGCTGTGTCTCCGGATTTTTTCAACACAAAAAATGTGCCTTGGCTCAAAAAAGGTTGAAAAACCCTGCTCTAAAGCATCAAAACAGGATCCTTACCACAATCTATACCACTGCTAAATATACCTAGACTTGCTTCATTTCCTTCTATTGCAAAGCTCAGACTGCACAGTGTCAAACATATCTGTATGATCTGTACTAGCTGGTTCCCTCTTTTAGTACCTCTCCACCTCGGGAGACAGTTTTTACCCAAATTAGGATTCAAATATTTTGAGCTGGGATAGGAAATATCACTTTGCAGGAAATATCTGCATAAACTGACAAAGACTGAACAATTGTACACATGCACAACAACACACTGATCTGTGTACACCAACACAATAAATATTTTTATGTTTAGATGAAACACACCAAGATGAGTGCAAATCTTGCAACAGTTTGGACTCGTAAGAGAGCGGTGATGACACGGCATAATTTACAACATGCTCTCTCTGCTAAGTATGTCCATGACTGAATCCCTCGAGGTCAGAGACAAGGAGAGTGAGTCCTGAACATTAAATTATCAGTATTTTTACTGCTCTAATAAGAATTTGTTTTTCCCCTGTAACACAAAATGCATTACAATGTTCATTTTACTTAGGCCTGGGCAGATATTGGACAAGTCAATTAACCAACGATAAATTTAAATTAAGTCGCTAAGGTTTCCTGTGTCGAGAAATTGCCATGTGCATGCTTCAAGCGTATTCACGCTTTTCATTGGTTTCAGTAGCTGCGCTCGTTTGTGACATAGCAGAATGAAAAGAACGAGGTTAAAGCATCTTGTCCTTCATTAAGTGTTTGACTCTTTGTACGGCAAGGCGGGGCGAACGGCCTGCTAGCATCACGCAGTGCAACAAGTTAGCCCGTGACCAACACATGTAGTAGCGAACAGTGATGAGCAGTAACAAGCTACAAGTACTGTAGCTAAGCTACTTAACTACATGTTCCAGTAGCTTGGCGGTTGCTTAGCTATGTTTTAAACAAGTTGCTTTTCCTGTAGCTTAGCTACTTTTAGACCCATGAAGCTAAGTAGCTTACTACTTACATCAAAGCTACAAGCTACAAAGAGAGAAAATGGACTGCGAATCCAGGCCAAGAAAATACAATGACCTGGATGAATGAGAACATCCATACATACTGAGAAAATCCATGATGATTGGTTGGCGTTCGTATGATGAGTCACAACTGGCTAAGGTTTGGGCCAAACATTCCGGACTGGCCAATCAGAGGCAAGATAGGGCGGGTCATGGAAACTAGTAAGCAAAATCATAACAGTCACGCACTCAGAGGGACGCTTCAAGCTGACCACTCATAAAGAAACATACGTGTAAATGGCAGAGGGATTCTCTCCGGCAGATACATTTTTCCTTCAGTGATGAAGATGACGTGCAGTAAACCCAGATATATATACCGTATTTTTCGGACTATAAGTCGCAGTTTTTTTCATAGTTTGGCCGGGCTCTAGTGCGACTTATATACAGTATGTTTTTTTCCTTCTTTATTATGCATTTTCGGCAGGTGCGACTTATACTCCGGTGCGACTTATACTTCGAAAAATACGGTATATGCTTATATTTCGTCGTACCAGAATATGATGAAGCCTACGTAGCACTTGGCTTTACTGTAACCATGGTAAGAGACGAGGAAAGACCGGTGTGTTGTTTTCCCTTAATGCTAATAAGCTTACATTGTTATGCAGAGGTATAGTTATAACAATTTTATAGACAAATGATACTGTTTATAGTCATGGTGGAGAAAGGGGGGGTGCAAAATATTTTCTTCTCCCTAGGGGTTGAGTAACAAAACATTTGAGAAGCACTGCATTAAGGTGAAATGAGTTCATGAAAAGTTTTACTGCACATAACCATTACCAACTGTTCTCAAAACACACAAGTCAATGTTTTTGTCAAGATATAGATAGATGCTGTTTTTTTACTGTAGGTAGAGAAAAAGAAAACATAGGGGTGGACCAAAGAAAAGGCAAACTAAAATGAATACATCCAGTGGGGTGTGGGGTGTCCCCTACTAAATGACAGTTAATAGTAATGCACCCTTATTGGGTCCATTTGTGCACTCTCCGTTCCATTAACATTGATATTATAGATTTGGGCCCATAGATATCAATGCCGTTAAATATAGCTTTCATGTAACAAGCTACTTTCGCTGTGTAGCTTGTTACAATTGTCCGGGGATAGCTTCCCTTGTAGGTTAGCTACATTTAATCAAGAGTAACTTGTAGCTTAGCTTACGACATTTTCCAAGTAGCTTGCCCATCTATGGTAGCGAACATGGACAAAATGATCACAAAACCAAATGCCATCACACCAGTGGGGGCATAGTGCAGTTTAAAATTTTGGAACAAGTTGAAGCTATCAACACAGAGGAGCCGGTTTGCAGAATGTGCTCAAAGACGACAAACCTGCAAGCCCACTTGAAACACGACCACCCGACAGTCCACACTCAATTTGTGTTTGGTGAAAGAGATGAGTGCAAACGAAACAGTCAAAATAGTGTGCGCTCACTGAAAGTGAGGTTAAATACATCGATAAAGACATGTTGCCGTTTAATACTAACATTGCTAAAAGTGCTGCAAACGTTTGACAGACATTTGTCGTGTTGGCCTTTCCTCAGGCGAAATCTGCCAGACTTAAGATTTTTTAGCATATGACCTGTTAACACATCTGCTTATATTGAAGTGCAGTGGTTCTCAAACGTTTGCCACCTCAGAAAAAACTTGGCTCTCCAAGTACCACAATATTGACCAACATTGAAATAAAGTAGCATAGTATGCCCAAATATTCATTAAAAACAAGGCAGAGTTTTTATTTAACAAATATACTATTTTTTTAGCTACTGTAACATCACATAAAGTTTGCACAGTAGCACTGTGTTTAAATATAGGAACATAAAACACTATACTTTAATCAAGTGATTATTTGGCCTACCACAAGATTGAGCCCACGTACCACTAGTGGTACACTGTTGTCATGTTTATATTTTTACTCTACACTTTTGTTTACAAAAGCCTTAACTTGATTGTCAGTTAAGTTGTGTGCAACTCTACCTCTGCCTAGTGCCTACATGTTCAAAACTGAAGTGTAACTTTGCTTGTTAATACTTTATTTAGCCATTTTATTTATTGTTTTGGTTGTGTATATTAGAGGTTCCCCTCCTTAACATGTTTTATTGCTTTTGGTTGCAATTTTTATTCAAGTGCAAAAAAACAGACAAAGTACATTTGATTGATATTATTTGTTTATTTTATTTAACTTATAGATTTACAGGTTTACATTCCAATTACAATGTTAAAATAGACGAGAAATACAAGATTATTGCATTTGAAAGGATACACATGCATCATTATTCTGTATTATCATTGCATCAGGGGTTAATTCGGTCTTAAAAAATAATACCGATACTATCATTTATCAACAATAATTTGTAGGTCCATATATCTTCCAGCAACTTTTTTTATTGGCCCAGGCCTATTCTTATTACCACAGTGCATGCTGATACCACCATATAAATAACTTACAGTACAACAAATTTCATCAGACATTGAAACATAATTTAAGTTTATAAATCTGTTATGTGTTTTCACAAAGAACGATTGGTTTATGTATGATAAGGCATTACTGTCAGCTGAGTAATCACAAGGAACAAATCACTATACAGTACATGGGAGCTAGCAAATTCTCCTAAGCTAGAAAACTAGAGCAAGATAACACTGCACTTGATGGAAGTATTACACCTGTAAATCTAGGTTATAAAAATGTTAAAAGAGCGTAGGAAAATAATTTTTGGGATTGAACCTGATACGCTTCAAATACATGGTAACAAATAGATCAGGTAACGCACACAGTATGTCTATAAACGTATAAGTTTCAAGGTTAACACATTGCAAAGTACATGAGTTAAAATTATTTTTTGCATTTCAAGAAAAACCTGTCAGGTTAAGCTGTAGTGTTCTTAACAGTTGAGCCTTAGCTAGAGGAAGTGAAATGCCACACCAAGCATGTTATGTAGAATTCCTTGGTGACACCATTATATGATTTTACAATGATATCCCCAAGTCCGTCACTGTTGACCAACCTGAAACACACGTTTATATACAGCTAAACAGACTTTGTACTGGCTGTTGACAGACCGCGCCCGGAAATAAATCATGTGTGTGCTGTTTATAATACAGGGATAGTTCTAGAATGTGAAGTTAAGTGATGCTGAATCAGAAGGTCAGAAAAAACCTTGTAATCGTTTTTTCATGAAACAGAATGTATTTCACCTGAATAATTCAGGTAAAACAAGTAAAAAAAAATACAGATGTTTTACCTCTAAAATATTACATTCAATTTCATGGCAATGTTCAACACCTTCATAACCACATGAAATATTCAAATAATAGTTTAAGTTGAAGGATAACTGTGTGAGACAGCAACACACAACCTATAACGGAGAAGGTACAGATTAGGGTTGTACGGTATACCGGTACTAATAAAGTATTGCGGTACTACTCAATTGAAATCGGTACTATAATGCCTTTGAAAAGTACCGAAACCGTTCTTTCATTTGAGTGCCGCTTTGCGGCGGTAACTACAAAGCCAAGGCGCATGATGTTGAGTGTGTCAAAACGCGCACACAAAGTGCATACAAGTAATAAAATCTTGGAGAGGAAAAAGGGCCAAAAACTACAATTCTACTGGTTAATAAAGAGGGTGCATGAAGCGCAATATGGAGGTATTTGGGCTTCAAAACTAACAATAAAGGTGACGCTTCAAACATGGAGGCACCGCGTTGCAAGTACTGTTTTACACCGTTCCCGCTTGTCTGCTCCCGGACTGTGGTGGAGGAGAGCAGGGGAGACGTTCCCTCCAGGACCGATGTATTGTCGGGGGTAACACCCTTCACTTCACAATGGGTCCGTAAGGCTCCGCTCTTAGGCCGGAATGACGAGGCCGTCGATTAGTTACAACTTGGTCACTTTATTTATAATTTCCACATGGCAAAACCGGACATCCACCATGCTATTAACGCTCCTGCTTATGCTAGCGCTACCTCTTCTAACTTGCCCACTCACAACACTCACCCCACATACTGCCATTCTTAAAGGAGCACACACACACATACGCTACTCTCACAACAGTTGATTTTGTGGGGATTAGTATTACCACCTTTGCTTCAAACTTAGGTAAACATTTAAATAATAAGCATTCAGATCTGCACAAGGAGTTATAAAAAGTGACAGGTAATAATGTAGTTGTTACACCTGTCCTGCTGTTCGGTCCAGTGCAGACCGTAGTCGAGGAGCACAGGGAAGACGTTCTCTTCAGGGTCGATGCAATTTCAATGCCTTTTAATTTATATTTTAACCTTGTAAAAATTGTTCTTTTACTGCGAGTGTTAAATGTAGTGTAATATTTTCTGTTAAAATAAAGCCAATATTCAAATTTTTCGTAGTTCCCTTTATTTGGAAAAGTATCGATATACATTTTGGTACCGGTACCAGTACTAAATCATTGCTATCGGCACAACCCTAGTACAGATGCGTTTTATTTAGTGTGATTTCATTCCTTTTGATCTTTAAAGGCGGCCTTACTTCTTAATTGAGGATACAAAAACAATACAAATTAGGACTTTGAGCTCTACCCATCCATTCGGTATTGCTTATCCTGTTCAGGATGTTCAGACACTATTCTAGCTGACTGTGGGAAAAGTCAAACTACAGCCTGGACAGGTTGTCAGTCAGTCATTGGGCAGTGGGCACATTTAGAAAAAAATATCCCTACTAAAATGTTCACTTACAGTCACGGAGCAGGACTCAAATCCACAATGGCTGCATAAAAGCCAACCATGTGAACCACTACAATAGCAGTGACTACCTCTGAAAGTAATACATGTAGCAAACCATTTACTGATTAATAAAGGGACACAAATGAAGTACACATTTAAAAAATGTGTTCTTCATCACACATAACTCATGTGATACCAGGTGTATTACAATTCCCACTAACACTTGTTTCAAAAAAATGCATTGATTTAACAAACTGAACATTGTTGATTAATAAGTGATATTGGCAACCATAGACCTATACACTAGCCGTCTCGCGTATTGGCCAGATCATAAGTCAAGCCGTCCTCCATCTTACAGTAGTCATTTGTCAAGATTTCAGCGGTAATGCCGAATCACTGTCCGGCTAAGGCCTTGTTCACAGGTCGCAGGTCAATTCAGATTTTTTTTGCTCATATGTGACCTGTATCAGATTTTTTCATGTCAATGTGAACAGTGCAATTCCGATTTTTTTAAATCCGACCCAGGCCTTTTTCGTATGTGGATATAAATCATATGCATCTGACTGCAGTTTGAACAATCGGGTCATGTTCATCTGACCAATACGTCAAAAAGGGATAAGCATCATAATAATTCGCCAAAACAGACGGTTGCAAAATAAATAGTGGTCAAATGAGCAGAAAACAGGCAAAATATGTTGTAGGAACGCACATAAATGTTCCACCACTCCTGTCTCCGACTGCTCTCCCACACTCTCTTCAGAGTAAATGGCGAAGCAAATGTCCCACAAAAAACGGGGGACAAAATTCCTGTCCTCTTTCTTCTTGATCTTCTATGCGCAATAATTCAGTTCAGAAAACAGCGATTTTGATTGCACAAAATCCCACAAAAGTGCCAGGATTGAGACCTAACAGAATTGGAGTAATGTTTACTTCCGTAGACACTGCAGCATATGTGACTGTCGGATTGCGTTCACATTAGACGTCACATTTTTTTGTTAATGTGAATGACTACATAAAAAGATCGGATTTGATATAAAAATCAGATTTGGACAGGAATTTCGCAACCACTTTGTCAACAGGGAAAGACGCAATAATAAAGCTTCGCTTTTGCTAACAGGGATTTTTAATCATTTTTAAGTTTTCCTGACCAGTGATTGTGAGTACAGCTAAAGTGAAGTTTGCTGACATCTTTGAACTGCTCTTGGTCCGGTGAGACGTACAAATGCACTGAAAAAAGTCAATTGAAAACGGCTAGCGGCTCCACTGCAATTCTAAGCGGTTGCCTAGCAACCGAAAGCCATACGGACAAATCAAGCTGCAGAACTTTGGGAGAGTTTCAAAGTGTTTGTGACCACACAGACTGGTGTCAGTTGACAGGCTGGCAACGCCAATTGAGCTCGGATCGGGGCAAAGTATCCATCCATCCATCCATCTTCTTCCGCTTATCCGAGGTCGGGTCGCAGGGGCAGCAGATTAAGCAGGGAAGCCCAGACTTCCCTCTCCCCAGCCGCTTCGTCCAGCTCCTCTCGGGGGATCCCGAGGCGTTCCCTGGCCAGCCGGGAGACATAGTCTTCCCAGCGTGTCCTGGGTCTTCCCCGTGGCCTCCTACCGGTCGGACGTGTCCCAAACACCTCCCTAGGGAGGCATCCTGACCAGATGCCCGAACCACCTCATCTGGCTCCTCTCGATGTGGAGGAGCAGCGGCTTTACTTTGAGCCCCCCCCGGATGGCAGAGCTTCTCACCCTATCTCTAAGGGTGAGCCCCGCCACCCGGCGGAGGAAACTCATTCCGGCCGCTTGTACCCGTGATCTTGTCCTTTCGGTCATAACCCAAAGCTCATGACCATAGGTGAGGATGGGAACGTAGATCGACCGGTAAATTGAGAGCTTTGCCTTCCGGCTCAGCTCCTTCTTCACCACAACGGATCGATACAGCGTCCGCATTACTGAAGACGCCGCACCGATCCGCCAGTCGATCTCACGATCCACTCTTCCCTCACTCGTGAACAAGACTCCGAGGTACTTGAACTCCTCCACTTGGGGCAGGGTCTCCTCCGCAACCCGGAGATGGCACTCCACCCTTTTCCGGGCGAGAACCATGGATTCGGACTTGGAGGTGCTGATTCTCATCCCAGTCGCTTCACACTCGGCTGCGAACTGATCCAGCGAGAGCTGAAGATCCTGGCCAGATGAAGCCATCAGGACCACATCATCTGCAAAAAGCAAAGACCTAATCCTGCAGCGACCAAACCAGATCCCCTCAACGCCTTGACTGCGCCTAGAAATTCTGTCCATAAAAGTTATGAACAGAATCGGTGACAAAGGGCAGCCTTGGCGGAGTCCAACTCTCACTGGAAACGTGTCCGACTTACTGCCGGCAATGCGGACCAAACTCTGGCACTGATCATACAGGGAGCGGACCGCCACAATCAGACAGTCCGATACCCCATACTCTCTGAGCACTCCCCACAGGACTTCCCGAGGGACACGGTCGAATGCCTTCTCCAAGTCCACAAAACACATGTAGACTGGTTGGGCAAACTCCCATGCACCCTCAAGGACCCTGCCGAGAGTATAGAGCTGGTCCACGGTTCCACGACCAGGACGAAAACCACACTGTTCCTCCTGAATCCGAGGTTCGACTATCCGGCGTAGCCTCCTCTCCAGCACACCTGAATAGACCTTACCGGGAAGGCTGAGGAGTGTGATCCCACGATAGTTAGAACACACCCTCCGGTTCCCCTTCTTAAAGAGAGGAACCACCACCCCGGTCTGCCAATCCAGAGGTACCGCCCCCGATGTCCACGCGATGCTGCAGAGTCTTGTCAACCAAGACAGCCCCACAGCATCCAGAGCCTTAAGGAACTCTGGGTGGATCTCATCCACCCCCGGGGCCTTGCCACCGAGGAGCTTTTTAACTACCTCAGCAACCTCAGCCCCAGAAATAGGAGAGCCCACCACAGATTCCCCAGGCACTACTTCCTCATAGGAAGACGTGTTGGTGGGATTGAGGAGGTCTTCGAAGTATTCCCTCCACCGATCCACAACATCCGCAGTCGAGGTCAGCAGAAAACCACCCTCACCATACACGGTGTTGATAGTGCACTGCTTCCCCTTCCTGAGGCGGCGGATGGTGGTCCAGAATCGCTTCGAAGCCGCCCGGAAGTCGTTTTCCATGGCTTCCCCGAACTCCTCCCATGTCCGAGTTTTTGCCTCCGCGACCGCCGAAGCCGCACACCGCTTGGCCTGTCGGTACCTGTCCGCTGCCTCAGGAGTCCTATGAGCTAAAAGAACCCGATAGGACTCCTTCTTCAGCTTGACGGCATCCCTCACCGCCGGCGTCCACCAACGGGTTCTAGGATTACCGCCACGACAGGCACCAACTACCTTGCGGCCACAGCTCCAATCAGCCGCCTCGACAATAGAGGTGCGGAACATGGTCCATTCGGACTCAATGTCCAGCACCTCCCTCGTGACATGTTCAAAGTTATTCCAGAGGTGGGAATTGAAACTCTCTCTGACAGGAGACTCTGCCAGACGTTCCCAGCAAACCCTCACAATGCGTTTGGGCCTGCCAGGTCTGTCCGGCATCCTCCCCCACCATCGCAGCCAACTCACCACCAGGTGGTGATCGGTAGAAAGCTCCGCCCCTCTCTTCACCCGAGTGTCCAAAACATGAGGCCGCAAATCCGACGACACAACTACAAAGTCGATCATGGAACTGCGGCCTAGGGTGTCCTGGTGCCAAGTGCACATATGGACACCCTTATGTTTGAACATGGTGCTTGTTATGGACAATCTGTGACGGGCACAAAAGTCCAATAACAAAACACCGCTCGGGTTCAGATCCGGGCAGCCATTCTTCCCAATCACGCCTCTCCAGGTTTCACTGTCGCTGCCAACATGAGCGTTGAAGTCCCCCAGTAGAACGAGGGAATCACCCGGGGGAGCACTCTCAAGCACTCCCTCGAGTGAATCCAAAAAGGGTGGGTACTCTGAGCTGCGGCTTGGCGCGTAAGCGCAAACCACAGTCAGGACCCGTTCCCCCACCCGAAGGCGGAGGGAAGCTACCCTCTCGTCCACCGGGTTGAACTCCAACATGCAGGCTCTGAGCCGGGGGGAAACAAGAATTGCCACCCCAGCCCATCGCCTCTCACTGCCGGCAACGCCAGAGTAGAAGAGAGTCCAGCCCCTCTCGAGAGAACTGGTTCCAGAGCCCTTGCTGTGCGTCGAAGTGAGTCCGACTATGTCTAGTCGGAACTTCTCCACCTCGCGCACTAGCTCAGGCTCCTTCCCCCCAAGCGAGGTGACGTTCCACGTCCCAAGAGCTAGCTTCTGTAGCCGAGGATCGGACCGCCAAGTGCCCTGCCTTCGGCTGCCGCCCAGCTCACATCGCACCCGACCTCTATGACCCCTGCTATGGGTGGTGAGCCCATTGGAGGGGGAACCCACGTTGCCTCTTCGGGCTGTGCCCGGCCGGGCCCCATGGGGACAGGCCTGGCCACCAGGCGCTCGCCATCGTGCCCCACCTCCGGGCCTGGCTCCAGAGGGGGGCCCCGGTGACCCGCGTCCGGGCGTGGGAAATCTGGGTCCATAGGTTTTATTTTTCATTGAGGTCTTCGAGCTGCTCTTTGTCTGATCCCTCACCTTTACCGGGGAAAAGTATGAAATTGTTAATATTTATACAATTGAAAAGTGCCTCAACTTGCAAGAGTAGGGATATATACCACGTACCGGTATTTTTTAGTATTGGTTACGATCAGTCCAAGATACGGTTAAGATTCTGGACTAATGATTCTGCTATCCGTTTTTTTTTTGTATCTATCTGACCGACGTAACTATAACACGTTATCACATTCAGTTTAAAGGCCTACTGAAACCCACTACTACCGACCACGCAGTCTGATAGTTTATATATCAATGATGAAATCTTAACATTGCAATACATGCCAATACGGCCAGGTTAACTTATAAAGTGCAATTTTAAATTTCCCGCCACACTTCCGCTTGAAAACGTCTCGTATGATGACATATGCGCGTGATGTAGCCAGTTTAACAGAGGTATGGCTTCCCCATTGAAGCCAATACGAAGTACCTCTGTTTTCATCTCATTATTCCACAGTATTCTGGACATCTGTGTTGGTGAATCTGTTGCAATTTGTTCATTGCATTATGGAGAAAGAAGCTGAGCAAGCAAAGAAAAAAGTTGTCGGTGCGAAGCGGATATTTTGCGAGGGAAGTCAGCAACACAACACAGCCGGTGTTTGTTTACATTCCCGAAAGAATCAGTCAAGATCGAAGAACTCGGACAACAGAGACTCTAACCAGGAGGACTTTAATTTGGATACACAGACGCGATACCGTGAGTACGTAGCTGCGCTTCCAAACATTTGATCGCTTGCTATAACTAGCTCGAGCTAGTAGCTAGGAGCTAGCATAACAAACACGGGATTAATTTGTGGCATATTAAATATAAGCCTGGTTGTGTTGTGGCTAATAGAGTATATATATGTCTTGTGTTTATTTACTGTTGTAGTCATTCCCAGCTGAATATCAGGTCCCACCCGCACGCTTCCAAACATTTGATCGCTTGCCCGTACGTGCGTGTCACGTACGTAACTTTGGTTAAATATATAAGCTTTATGAACCTTGGGTTAGGTGAACGGTCCTTTGGGCTGAGTGAGTGTGTGTGTTGTGCAGGTGTTTGAATTGTATTGGCGGGTTATATATACGGGATCCCGTCCATATAACCCGCTCAAGCTATAACTAGCTCGAGCTAGTAGCGAGGAGCTAGCATAACAAACACGTAGGTGTTTTTATGCGGGATTAATTTGTGGCATATTAAATATAAGCCTGGTTGTGTTGTGGCTAATAGAGTATATATATGTCTTGTGTTTATTTACTTTTGTAGTCATTCCCAGCTGAATATCAGGTCACCCCTGGCTCTCACAGCATCTTCCCTATCTGAATCGCTTCCACTCCCCACTAGTCCTTCACTTGCATTTTCCTCATCCACAAATCTTTCATCCTCGCTCAAATTAATGGGGAAATCGTCGCTTTCTCGGTCCGAATCTCTCTCACTTCTGGCGGCCATCATTGTAAACAATAGGGAACTTTGCGGATATGTTCAATTGACTACGTCACGCTACTTCCGGTAGGGGCAAGCCTTTTTTTTTACCAAAAGTTGCGATATTTATCGTCGTTGTTTTATACTAAATCCTTTCAGCAAAAATATGGCAATATCGCGAAATGATCAAGTATGACACATAGAATAGATCTGCTATCCCCGTTTAAATTAAAAAAATTCATTTCAGTAGGCCTTTAAGTGGCGGTACTAAGCACGGGTAAATGATAATCAGCTTGGAATAATCACAAACAAGGAAGCAACATCATACAACAGTTCTTTACCAACAATATTTCATCATAGTCCCCAAAGTCACTGACGCTAATAAGAGTTAATGTCAGTTTGAAATGAATGTCCCTTAACGCTTTATCAACCCGACCTAATCCACAGGCCAATATTATTCCACTCAAAAACGTAAACATTTTTAAATAATCACTGGGTATTTTTATTTATATAATACACACACAACACAGACACATATACGTTGGTGGCTGTCAATACTGGCGTCCGGTCCGTCACTCAAATAATCTGTGTGCAACATAAACAGGAATAACAATAATAATGGATTAGATTTATACAGCACTTTTCTATCAACTAGATACTCAAAGCGCTCACAGAGAAGTGAGAACCCATTATTCATTCACTCCACATTCACAGTGGTGGTGGTAAGCTACATTTGTAGACACAGCTGCCCGGGGTAGACTGACGGAAGCGTGGCGGCCAATTTGCGCCTCCGACCACCACCTATCATACATTCGCCTGGGAGCAAGGGTGAATTGTCTTGCCCAAGGACACAACGGCAGTGACTTGGATGGCCAGAGACGGGTATCGAACTTGGAACCCTTGCTGGCACAGCCGTTCTACCCACTACCCCACGCTCTCCACGCCACCTAACATGCTAATTGAGTGTATGATTTATATTATATATTTGATATCATGATAAAGGTCTGTAAATGAACATAAATACCATACATTAGTATTATTTTTACTTTATTATGTATTATTTTATTAATGTTATTTTAAATGTTATTATAGGGACAAGCATTAGAAAATGGATGGATGGATATATTGAGTAATTGTAATGAATAGAAACACAGTGATGGATCTGTGTGTTATTTATAAGAAGATGACAAAGCTGCACAGATAGTTAATTTAAGACCCAAAAAAAACGTTGTTGATTAAAGACTTCCCTGCTGTGACATGTTGCGGTTGCACAATATATTGTGTTAATAAAGATGTGAATAAACATATATTTTATCACATCTTTATTTACACAAATTACATGTAGTACCAATAAGGGTACCGATGAATACCGGTATTGATAAGGAATATCGATATTGGTATCGATAAAATCCGAACTGTATACATCCCGAGCCAAGAGGCAATCGGCGTTAGCAAGCAGCTTTGGCGAAACCTAAGCTATGTAAACTGTCGCAAAGCCTGGAACCTTCATTAGTTTTTGCAGAAAGGATACAAAGGGTCTTACATAAAATAAACAATCTAAAATCAACCATGAAACAGATTTGGCAAGTCTAAGATCAGATGTGGGAAGTCTAAAATCAGAGATGACAAGTCAAAGACCAGATCCCAAAGCAGTGTGGCATGCCCACAAGCAAACATAGAAAGCCTGCCAACCAAGAATAACAGCTTGAAAAGGGGCTTTGTGATCTCAGTTACAATGTGACCAATCTCCTAAAGGAACAAAAAGAAATGTGACAAGAGAAAAAGGTTATTCGGGGAAAATATATCTATGCATAAAGGTTCCATAACAAGATAACATCGCTTTGAAGAATATAATCCATCCATCCATTTTCTACCGCTTGTCCCTTATTGAGTCGCGGGGGGTGCTGGAGCCTATATGAATCAAGAAAAACTAATGGATGATATATTCGTGACAGAGCACTGTATCATTCCCAGATCCTATGCTAGAGCAGTTAAGAGAGGAGAACCAGATTAACTAAATGGATGTTGCCTCAGCAGAGCAACACATGGTGAAGTTTCTGCAATCAAAGGAAACTGATGCATCCCACTGAATGGAAGAAACCACGCCACCTCTCCTCATCCTCGTGAAGTTTGCCAAAAGAAAATCCACAATCGCTTTGAAACAAAACAAGGAATGAAGCTTAAGGGTGTACAGTTGAGTGTAGATGAATGAGCACCTAAATTAAACGCAATGCTGACATCGTCTTGGAGAACTTGGAGCACCAACTGCAAAATCTATATCAAGCTGAATGGAGGTCTAGAAGCCAGAGTACTTGTTGTCAAACACATCAAAAGATTTGGACACATTTTAAAGTTCACAGCGCTTCGACAACAATGACAACGATTACGGAGTCTGATGGAAAACAAAAATCCACATTTAACATACACAAGACCTGGGTTTAGGTGCACATTTATCTACACTAATGGATTGTATGAAATAAACACAAAACATTGCTGAAAAGGAACATATGGAAATGGAAAACGTTTACAACACACGTAGGATATACAAATCTAGAATTGAAGAATTATATAGATCCAGATACAATTACTTTCTCCCACATCAGGAATAACTGTTTATATTATACAGATGAACAATATACTAGCAACATCCCATCCGACAACAAATAGTCAGTATTAATTTCAACAGCAGACGTTTGTATGTAAATTGCAACAACATTGAGCATTTTTTGGAACAATTACACAAACCCTTCAAAGTCATCGCTATGTCAAAAACATGGATCAATGCCAAAAAAGAAATACATTTTGAGCATGAAGGATATGAACTGAAGTACATCAACAGAATCAACAAGTGCGCAGGAGGAGTAGCAGTGTATGTGATGGAGAACCTACATCATTTGCTATTGATAATACTTTAGAATGTACAACCTTTGAAATATGTCATGAAAAAAATTTAAATGTATTGATCATCTGTATATATAGAAAACCCAAGTCGAAAATTAATGTTCTTATTGGTGACTTCAAAATTGACCTCTTGAACCTTAACAGGCAAAAGACCATTAATGACTCCTTAGATACAATGTGGAGCATGAGTTTATATGAAAAAATTAGAAGACCAGAAGAAACACAGGACACTGTGCCACGCGTATTGATATTTTTACTCATGATTTTGATAATACTACAAATGGTCTGCTCCTCAGCCTTCCCGGTAAGGTCTATTCAGGTGTACTGGAGAGGAGGCTACGCCGGTTAGTCGAACCTCGGATTCAGGAGGAACAGTGTGGTTTTCGTCCTGGTCGTGGAACTGTGGACCAGCTCTATACTCTCGGCAGGGTCCTTGAGGGTGCATGGGAGTTTGCCCAACCAGTCTACATGTGCTTTGTGGACTTGGAGAAGGCATTCGACCGTGTCCCTCGGGAAGTCCTGTGGGGAGTGCTCAGAGAGTATGGGGTAGCGGACTGTCTGATTGTGGCGGTTCGCTCCCTGTACGATCAGTGTCAGAGCTTGGTCCGCATTGCCGGCAGTAAGTCGGACACGTTTCCAGTGAGGGTTGGACTCCGCCAAGGCTGCCCTTTGTCACCGATTCTGTTCATAACTTTTATAGACAGAATTTCTAAGCGCAGTCAAGGCGTTGAGGGGATCTGTTTTGGTGGCTGCAGGATTAGGTCTCTGCTTTTTGCAGATGATGTGGTCCTGATGGCTTCATATGGCCAGGATCTTCAGCTCTCACTGGATCGGTTCGCAGCCGAGTGTGAAGCGACTGGGATGAGAATCAGCACCTCCAAGTCCGAGTCCATGGTTCTCGCCCAAAGAAGGGTGGAGTGCCATCTCCGGGTTGGGTAGGAGCCCCTGCCCCAAGTGAAGGAGTTCAAGTACCTCGGAGTCTTGTTTACGAGTGAGGGAAGAGTGGGTCGTGAGATCGACAGGCGGATCGGTGCGGCGTCTTCAGTAATGCGGACGCTGTATCGATCAGTTGTGGTGAAGAAGGAGCTGAGCCGGAAGGCAAAGCTCTCAATTTACCGGTCGATCTACGTTCCCATCCTCACCAATGGTCATGAGCTTTGGTGGTCATGAGCTTTGGGTTATGACCAAAAGGACAACATCACGGGTACAAGCGACTGAAATGAGTTTCCTCCGCCGGGTGGCGGGGCTCTCCTTTAGAGATAGGGTGAGAAGCTCTGCCATCCGGGGGGAGCTCAAAGTAAAGCCGCTGCTCCCCCACATTTTGAGAGGAGCCAGAAGAGGTGGTTCGGGCATCTGGTCAGGATGCCACCCGAACGCCTCCCTAGGGAGGTGTTTGGGGCACGTCCGACCGGTAGGAGGCCACGGGGAAGACCCAGGACACGTTGGGAAGACTATGTCTCCCGGCTGGCCTGGGAACGCCTTGGGATCCCCCGGGAAGAGCTGGACGAAGTGGCTGGGGAGAGGAAAGTCTGGGCTTCCCTGCTTAGGCTGCTGCCCCCGCGACCCGACCTTGGATAAGCTGAAGAAGATGGATGGATGGATGGTCTGCTAATAACCGACATCCATGATCATTCACCAGTTTTCACAATCTATGATGGAAATTATGGGGAGAGGAACAAGGATGACAAAAATACATTTCAAAGATCAAGTACAGGCAGAAGTATGATTGCTTTTAAGAATGATTCAATAAAGCAAAATTGGGATAATGTGAATCAGAATAAGCTTTGTTGGCCAAGTATGTTTAACACAAGTATTTTTAATTGGTAGACTGTTCTCTCTTTGTTCAACGTAAGAAACAAAGAAAAACACAACTACAAGATCACACCTCACTCCTACCCACTTCTCCAAAGTGGGCTGGCTCAGGGTGGAGGACAGAGTAAAACAACTTGCACTGAGCCTAGTCTATAAAATCCGCTACACCTCCCTGATACCGAAGTACATGTCAAACTACTTCCAAAACGTAAATGACAGCCATAACCACAACACCAGGGGGAGCTCCACAAACCATGTTAAACCCAGATTCCGATCTAACAAAGGTCTTACCTCATTCTCCTTCTATGCCACATCAATATGGAATACTCTCCCAACAGGTGTAAAAGAAAGTGCATCTCTATCCTCCTTCAAAACCGCACTAAAAAAACACCTCCAGGCAACTTCAACCCTAGACTAGCACCCTCCCCCCTCCACAATCCACCTCCCACGATTGTAAATAATCAAATCTAAATAATCAAATGTATATCACTGTAAAAAAAAAAATCCTATTTGTATGGTTAATTTACTCTAAATTTCTACTGTAATTTTTCTATTTTTTTTAAATACTTTATAAAACTGTAGAATTGAAGACATTATCTGTAAATAAACAATCCGCCTGTTATTTTAAGTAATATGCCAGTAATGACAAACTATGTATATTTCTATTTTTTTTTACAGAAAAATACCAAATTAATTATACATAGTATTTTCTGTTTTCTTAAATTACTTTCTGATTCATGTAAAATTACAGTAATTATCTTTCATTAAATATGTAGCTTGTTATATAAAAGTCTATGTCCATACTGACAATCTAACACAGGGGTGTCAAACTCATACAGAGTGGGCCAAAATTTAAAACTGAACAAAGTCGCGGGCCAAGGTTGAACAAATTAACCTTTAACGTACTCTACGAGCTATCGTCACGTCCGCTTTTCATCCATTCTTACAACATTCAGACCCAGTCACAAGAAATGTGCGGCTTCTGTGCGCACACACAAGCGAATGCAATGCATACTTCATCAACAGCGATACAGGTCACACTGACGGTGCCAGTATAAAAAACGTTAACACTGTTAGAAATATACGCCACACTGTGAATCCACACCAAACAAGAATGACACATTTTGGGAGAACATCCACACGGTAACACAATATAAACACAACAGAACAAATACCCAGAATCCTTTGCAGCACTAACTCTTCGGGGACGCTACAAAATACACCCCCGCTACCACCAAACCTCCGCCCCACCCCACACACACACCTTGTAGCGTCTCGGAAGGGTTAGTGCTGCAAAGGATTCTGGGTATTTGTTCTGTTGTGTTTATATTGTGTTACCGTGCGGATGTTCTCCCGAAATGTGTTTGTCATTCTTGTTTGGTGTGGATTCACAGTGTGGCGTATATTTCTAACAGTGTTAAAGTTTTTTTATTCGGCTACTGTCAGTGTAACCTGTATCGCTGAAGATGAAGTATGCGTTGCATTCACTTGTGTGTGCGTACAGAAGCCGCACATGTAATGTGACTGGGCCAGCACTCGTTGGACTGGATGAAAAGCAGACCTGACAATTTTCGGGAGGGGTGTTGAAGTATGGAAGAATCCTGGGAGGGTTGGCAAGTATTGGAATATGCGGTGTTACTGCGGCACCGCCACAATATATAATCGGCGGGCCAGCTTTAGTGTTAATTTGATATCGCCTCAAGGGCCAAGTGAAATCACACGGCGGGCCAAATTTGACACCCATGCTGTAGAATAAAGGTATTTTTCAGCAGAACTGTTTGCATCGTCACTTTATTAAAGGTGGTTGATCTTAACAATTCAGAAAAAATCTGTAAAATAATGGTATTTTTCTGTGCAACTGCCAGCATTGTCACTTCATTAAAGGTGTTTGATCGTAATAATTTGGAAAAACTCTGTAGAATAAAGGTATTTTTCTGCAGAACTGTTTGCATCGTCACTTTATTAAAGGTGGTTGATTTTAATAATTTAGTAAAAATCTGTAAAATTACGACATTTTTCCGCAAAACGTTTCATGAAGTTTCTGTAAATGGTTTTACAATGTTTTACTTTAATTTTATGGTTTTCGTTTGGCAGCCGTAGCTGCCAGTAGATGATCGTTTCTTTACAGAATTTTTTTTTACAGTATACTTGTTCTTATGCTTTCTGAACTCACTATGTTCACTGCTTGCTGTACATATCCTACGAAGTCAGAACTACACTGTTTCAATGTCCATTTCTCAGATGATGCAATTGTTGATGACTGAAGTGCTGATATCAACCAAACCTAACCCCCCCACCCCCCCCACCCCCCTCCACATCCCAACCCCAGATTGTAAATAATGTAAATAATTCAATGTATATACTCTGATGATTAACTTGTGTGATAATTGTATTATGCTGATATTATATATTTGTACCATGAATTGATTAACGTGGACCCCGACTTAAACAAGTTGAAAAACTTATTCGAGTGTTACCATTTAGTGGTCAACTGTACGGAATATGTACTGTACTGTACAATCTACTAATAAAAGTTTCAATCAACATTAAAGAACACAAAGGACATAAAAGAGCAAATTATGAAAATTATATAGATATGGTCAAGTTTTTAAAGACATTCATGATGCTTTATGACAAACATTGTCCATGTAAACAACTTAGTAAGAAGACAAATAATCATCCATTGATGACATTGGGATTGAAAAATGCTTGTAACAAGAAGAATACATTGTATAGAACATTTATAACACAAAGATCTAGAGAGGCAAAAAATAAGTACACAACATAAAACAATGTAACTAGCATATTACAAGCATGAAGGAAATATTAATAATTTATTAGATAATAACAAAAATAACAGCAACATGGATCATACTAAATAGTATCATTAAAAATTGTGCAAAGAAGGATTACTCTCGATACCTCTCAAACAGAAATGTTAAAAATTACAATATGAACAAAGTAGTTGAAAGATTTATGTGAATTGTGTGAAGTGAATTATATTTATATAGCGCTTTTCTCTAAAGACTCAGCGCGCTTTACATAGTGAAACCCACTATCTATATATTTTAAGCTACATTTAAACCAGTGTGGGTGGCACTGGGAGCAGGTGGGTAAAGTGTCTTGCCCAAGGACACAACGGCAGTGACTAGGATGGCGGAAGCAGGGATCGAACCTGGAACCCTCAAGTTGCTGGCACGGCCGCTCTATCAAGCGAGCCACGACATCTCGATAATAACTTATTCGTAAACGTTGGACAAAATCTAAAGCAAAAGGCTCCAGGTCCTGGGTTAGTTGAGGACTTAAATGATACCATAGACAGAAATCCAAACTAGATGTTCCTCATGTATGTGACAGAAGATAAAATAATCAACATTTTGAATACATTTAAATCCAAGACCTCTACTGATTGTAATGGAGTTGATATGTAAAAAATAAAAATGGTTATTGAAGAGATCTCGGAACCTTCAACGTATATCAGCAAACTGTTGTTTCAAAAAGGCAAATTCTCAAACACAATGAAAATAGCAAAAGTTGTACCGATTAATAAAACGGGAGCAAACACTATTTTACAAACTATATACACGTTTCCTTACTTCCACAACTTCCTAAAATTATTGAAAAACAAAAACATTGAACATATTCATAAATAAAAGTGAAACATTTGCAGAGAACCATTATGGATACAAAGCCAACATCTCAACATCGATGCCATTTTTCTACAAACCCCGTTTCCATACGAGTTGGGAAATTGTGTTAGATGTAAATATAAACGGAATACAATGATTTGCAAATCATTTTCAACCCATATTCAGTTGAATATGCTACAAAGACAACATATTTGATGTTCAAACTGATAAACTTTTTTTTTTTTTGCAAATAATCATTAACTTTAGAATTTGATGCCAGCAACACGTGACAAAGAAGTTGGGAAAGGTGGCAATAAATACTGATAAAGTTGAGGAATGTTCATCAAACACTTATTTGGAACATCCCACAGGTGAACAGGCAAATTGGGAACAGGTGGGTGCCATGATTGGGTATAAAAGTAGATTCCATGAAATGCTCAGTCATTCACAAACAAGGATGGGGCGAGGGTCACCACTTTGTCAACAAACGCGTGAGCAAATTGTTGAATAGTTTAAGAAAAACCTTTCTCAACCAGCTATTGCAAGGAATTTAGGGATTTCACCATCTACGGTCCGTAATATCATCAAAAGGTTCCGAGAATCTGGAGAAATCACTGCACGTAAGCAGCTAAGCCCGTGACCTTCGATCCCTCAGGCTGTACTGCATCAACAAGCGACATCAGTGTGTAAAGGATATCACCACATGGGCTCAGGAACACTTCAGAAACCCACTGTCAGTAACTACAGTTGGTCGCTACATCTGTAAGTGCAAGTTAAAACTCTCCAATGCAAGGCGAAAACCGTTTATCAACAACACCCAGAAACGCCGTCGGCTTTGCTGGGCCTGAGCTCATCTGAGATGGACTGCTACAAAGTGGAAAAGTGTTCTGTGGTCTGACGAGTCCACATTTCAAATTATTTTTGGAAACTGTGGACGTTGTGTCCTCCGGACCAAAGAGGAAAAGAACCATCTGGATTGTTATAGGCGCAAAGTTGAAAAGCCAGCATCTGTGATGGTATGGGGGTGTATTAGTGCCCAAGACATGGGTAACTTACACATCTGTGAAGGCGCCATTAATGCTGAAAGGTACATACAGGTTTTGGAGCAACATATGTTGCCATCCAAGCAACGTTACCATGGACGCCCCTGCTTATTTCAGCAAGACAATGCCAAGCCACGTGTTACATCAACGTGGCTTCGTAGTAAAAGAGTGCGGGTACTAGACTGGCCTGCCTGTAGTCCAGACCTGTCTCCCATTGAAAATGTGTGGCGCATTATGAAGCCTAAAATACCACAACGGAGACCCCCGGACTGTTGAACAACTTAAGCTGTAAATCAATCAAGAATGGGAAAGAATTCCACCTGAGAAGCTTAAAAAATGTGTCTCCTCAGTTCACAAATGTTTACTGAGTGTTGTTAAAAGGAAAGGCCATGTAACACAGTGGTGAACATGCCCTTTCCCAAATACTTTGGCACGTGTTGCAGCCATGAAACTCTAAGTTAATTATTATTTGCAAAAAAAAAATAAAGTTTATGAGTTTGAACATCAAATATCTTGTCTTTGTTGTGCATTCAATTGAATATGGGTTGAAAAGGATTTGCAAATCATTGTATTCCGTTTATAATTACATCTAACACAATTTCCCAACTCATATGGAAACAGGGTTTGTAAATAATGAAAAAGATTATCAAGGCAATATATTGTAAACAGTGTGCAATCATAATATCTTAATAAACAAATTAGAATGGTGTGGCAAAGGAGGGCTGGCCTTAAACTGGGTAAGAAGTTACTTTACCAATAGGAAACCATTTATGACGCCAGGCAAACACACATCTACAACGCTAAGTATGTCTTGTGGCATACCCCAGGGATTAATACTGGAACCAAATTTGGTTAATCTCAATATAAATTACATGTGTAAAAAATAGGGACTCAAAAGTTAATATTATTTGCAGATGACACAACTGTTTTGTTCAAGAGAGAACACACAGAAGCTAACACAAATAGTAACAGATCATATTAACAAATTAAGAGATGGTTTCATAAAAAAAGACTATCTTTGAATCGCAGTAAAACAAAAATAATGGTATTTGGTAAGAGTAAAAGAGAAATTCAAACACAAATACAAATAAATAGAGTAGACATTGTCAGAGTAAAATAAACCACATTTTGGGTGTCATACTGGATGATGAAATTAACTGGAAATCTCATATAAAAAAGTACAATAAATCTCATATAAACATACAACATAAGGTGGCAAGAAATATCATCAATAATGAATAAAGCAAAAGATGTACTTAGACCACAGATAGACGAAGGTGGCGACTTGTCCAGGGTATAACCCGCCTTCTGCCCGAAAACAGCTGAGATAGGCTCCAGCGCCCCCCGCTACCCCAAATGGGACAAGCGGTAGAAAATGGATGGATGGATGGATGTACTGGACCAACAAAATTCCTTCCACATTCTCTACTGCTCACTAGCGTTACCATATTGTGTAAAAATATGTGGAAATAACTACAAAAGTACACTTTACTCACTAACCATGTTAAAAAGGTCAGTTAGAATATTAACAGGGATCCCAGTGAGGGAAAATAAAAGGAATTGAAAAATGTAAAATAAAGGAATTGAAAAATAACAGCCAGGGTTCAAAAGGGGTCCTTTTAGTTTAATGCCCCCTGAAGTTGAAGAGATTTTTTTCATTTCTAGGATGCTTTGGAAGGCATTTCCTACATATAAATTATGTAAAAATGAAAGAAAACCTACCAATGTTTTTTGTGTTAGTCATGAAACTACTGTACTTTTCAGTTTTGTAAATATTGACTATTGTGTGTGAAGTCCTACTAAAGGTTAAATTTAGTTTAAGAATTAAGCCATCATGCTTGTTAGTACAACCACAAACTGTTGAGATAGCTGTGTACTAACAAAATATGAAATGTGGGCTGATACTTCACAGACACTGTAATATGATTGTTCATGTTTTTCAACGAGTAGAGATTGGTGTCCTATTGCATTGTATTGTGCATTACCAACTCAAAAGAGATTCAGCTGCTGATGCACAATCTAGCTTTCCTCTTTCTTAAGGCCTTAGTTAGCAGTGTAAGTGTCTCTGTGAGCAAGGTGATGTGTTACTATGCTAGAAAAACCGTTCCTCTGTGTATGCTTTTACAATAACGATGTCACTACAGCTTGGTTGTTATACAGGTTACGGAACGTAAATGTGTATTGTTGGCGGGTTTTGGATGCATTTTTAGAGTGATTTAGAGGCAAAATGGCTTGCTCCCATTAAAAGCATTGCAAGCCAACTACAAACTACTGTTACAAATTAGAATGCAAAAAAAAAAAAAAAAAAAATACCTGTGTTTTATTGTCTCTCATAAAGATTGTGAACGATAGGCAAAATTCCTCAAAAAAAAGTTAACTTGCCCTTTAACAGTGCTTGAGGCATCAGGAGCAGAGTGACACGGAAAAGGCTGCAGCTTTTGGAGGTGTGAAGCTAAAACATCTGTTCGCCAACCAACATCGGTGCCTTCCCCTCCCAGAGAGTGACTAACAGGCACGCATTTTAACCCGGTAGATGACCGCACACCTCAGTGTTCTCTTGTCACCAACCCGCTTGTTCTCCTAAACCCAGTAATACTCCCGTGCCGATAAACCAAGACACACCACAACATTTATCCCCGAATAGCTGCGTTGCTTTGTGTGCACATCCAGACAAATCAAGTTGCGGTAAAATATTTAAGCATTAACAACACTCCCCTTTTTCCTTAACCCGCAACGTGAAGCTAACAATACAAATACAAATGTACGGTTGCTCACAGAGCAGGCCGCCATGCGCACTTAACAGCCCAAAGAACAGTCACCGAAGCAGGGTTTCCCAAAGTATAGTTTGTGTAGCAAGGGACCCCGTTACCATCCACCTCTCAAAGGTCCCGTTCACACTGCATACCAAATCTAACTTTTTTGCCCTCAAGTAACACAGTTTTTCAAATCTGATCTTTGGCATCAGATTCAGCCACATTTGGAGTAGTCCTGAATCTGATTGGAATCTGATCTTTTCAAATTTGACTGCAGTCTAAACGCAATGCGACGTGAATGTGACTTTTTCGTCAGCGGTGGGCAAGCTACGTCGCTAATGTACACGGGTAAAGACGCAGTCACCAGCGGAAATGAATATTTCATCACAAGACGACGAAATTATTGTTGCATCACTTGTCAACAGTGCGCAAATAATAGGCTATATGTAATGTATGAATATATATTTTGATTCCGAAGAAATAGCGATTGTTTAAAGACCGAAAGTGACGCTGTGGCGCATTAGCTTACATGTGAGTTGGGGGAAAAAAGCTCCTGTAGATCCATGCTGATGTCCGTTTCTCCTCTACTTAACAGCCATAAAAAGATTACAATCCTCCCATATATATTATTCATACATTATATTACTTCCATTTAATTTCACGTAAAAAACACCCATTTTAAAAGTTATTGCGACTTTTATTTTATTTTGTAGTAGTAGTGACTTTCTCCCGGTAAAATTCCTTTGTTTTTACTTTATCGAAGTGCGCGTGCAAATGACTTCGAGGCCATATTAGGGCATGTGTGCGTTTACACTGGAGTCTGATAAAAATCTAATTTTTCTTGCAGTGTAAACAATCAGCTGAAAAAAAATCTGATTTAAAAAAAATCTGATTTGGGCCACTTTGTCCTGCAGTGTAAACGTAGTCAAAGATGCGCCAGAATAAAATAAGCAATCATGTTTTATTTGGCCAAACACATGTGTCCTATTAATTCTTTGAGCAGTACTGTTCCTTGTAGTGTGTACCTTTCAGGCATATTAGTCTTATATTTTCACTTTTTTGCACGTTATGATTGGACTCTGCAACGGCATATTTATTTGCAGTTGCTCATTTGTCTATTGTAAATGTTATTCTATTACATATGAATATTTAAATGTTAATTTGTACTTTTAAATGGAAACCTTGTTCCTGTTGGTTTAAAAAAAGAAAGTGCAATACAAATGTTTTACATTACAGAATGAATAATCATGATTAATAATCGTGACTTAAATACTGATAAAAAATAATCGGCAGGGTTTCCCCTTAATGTAATAGAATGTGGCGGACCGCCACGGCATTGTCATAATCCCCACACCTTGAAAATAAAGGGTTTTCTTTACTTGAAAACTAACTTAAAGTAATATAATACATTGTAGCCCCCAGAAGAAATTACACAAAGTCAGACGCTATTTGTAACTTTTATTACCAATTTAATGATATCAAACGTCACAATTCCAACAGGTTTTACTCTACCTCACGTGCAAACACTTTTGTCTTCAAGAGTCTACACCTCCCCAGACACACAACACTTCCTCATTCTCAGCCAATCACCTTTCAGGCATGGACGGTGTGTTTGAAAACATGGGAAAAACTAACTTCAAATGCAAACCACATGAAACATAAAGCATTACCGCCAACAGGTCGTTACAGTAGGAATGGATATATATATATATATATATATATATATATATATATATATATATATATATATATATATATATATATATATATATATATATATATATATATATATATATATACATACACTACCGTTCAAAAGTTTGGGGTCACCCAAACAATTTTGTGGAATAGCCTTAATTTCTAAGAACAAGAATAGACTGTCGAGTTTCAGAAGAAAGTTCTTTTTTTCTGGCCATTTTGAGCGTTTAATTGACCCCACAAATGTGATGATCCAGAAACTCAATCTGCTGAAAGGAAGGTCAGTTTTGTAGCTTCTGTAACGAGCTAAACTGTTTTCAGATGTGTGAACATGATTGCACAAGGGTTTTCTGATCATCAATTAGCCTTCTGAGCCAATGAGCAAACACATTGTACCATTAGAACACTGGAGTGATAGTTGCTGGAAATGGGCCTCTATACACCTATGTAGATATTGCATCAAAAACCAGATATTTGCAGCTAGAATAGTCATTTACCACATTAGCAATGTATAGAGTGTATTTCTTTAAAGTTAAGACTAGTTGAAAGTTATCTTCATTGAAAAGTACAGTGCTTTTCCTTCAAAAATAAGGACATTTCAATGTGACCCCAAACTTTTGAACGGTAGTGTATATATATATATATATATATATATATATATATATATATATATATATATATATATATATATATGGCCTATTATTTTCACACTATTGACAAGTGATGTACCGAAAACTCGACCACCAAAAAAGACTTAAATATAAGAATTTTGAAAGATGGCACCTGATGGCCATAAGACGTAACTGCACTTTTTGTCCATATAGATAAAATAGTGTTCATATATGAGATCTAAGGCTGCCAATTATGGCCAAAGTAATAATTAAGATTATTGTTATAAATATTGAAATCATGATTACTGATTGTTAGTTAAAGCAGTGTTGGGGTGTGAACGTTATACCATCATGTCATTTGTAATGTCTAATAAAAATGCTGTAGATAAACATTATCCATATATTTAAAGACAAATATTAAGGTTTTTTAAATTCTTTAATAATATCAACTTGTCAGCGTTTTGTCATTACATGATGCCTTTATCTCTATTTTTACATTTTGATAGAGGGATTTGTTTTTAATTATTATTATTATTTTAAGTTATGTACATTTATATGTACATGTAGATACTGTATCGGGAGGGATCCATTAAGATTTTGAGCAGATATATATCGTATAGGAATTAACTATATACCATAAAACATTAACAAAATGCTGTATCACATGAATGGTTTTTGAAGTAATACCTTTGTGACATGAAAAAAACACAAGTACTGTAAAAAACAACAACATGGCATTTACTTTTTGATATCCAAATAAAACACAAAGCAGTTTGGCTAATGAAGACAAAGTCTAATAAACAAGCTTTGTTCTTCTCCAACGCCTCCTAGTGGTTCAGTACAACAGTTTGGCCAACAACAAAAAAACAGGAGTGACACCCCTCACGTCGAATACACAATCTTCACAGCCTGCGTTCAATTCGATGAGATGACAAAACATGTCAGCGAGTACTGATGTTATTTGAACACTTATACAGTTTAAATTTAAATAAAGGACGAGTGAGCATCGCAGTCAACAAACTAAAGACTTTATAAACAAGTTGTGACAACGTTCCTGACATATCACCTGCTGCATGTTTCCTCACCTCATTAACTCTCAGTCACAGCAGCTGATGGACGCTGTATTGAGAAAATAAAAGCAACATCAAAAAGTTTTTCTCCTTCGCTGTTTACTTTTAGTGTGGGGATAAATAAGTGCGTCTGTCTCCAATATTGTCCACACTTGTCGCCATTTAACAGCAGTGTGCTCTTAAACGCACACCGGGAAGCAAGGGCAAAATTACATTATACCAAGCGCTTCGCTTCATTTACTCCGAGGGGAAATCTCCAGAGCAAAGTCAGTGTAGTTAGTTTGCCATGATTATCAAGCCAAACGACGCAAGTGTGCGTGCGCCTGACTTTGTGTTGCCTAAAATGCATAAATAAATGACGGTTTTTCGGTAATTAAAATATTTGACAGTATTACTAACCGTCTGGAATTTTATCGCAAATTATCATCATGCCATTTACCGTTACATCCCTCATCCATTGACAAGTAAAACATCAAGGGCAGTCACGGCATGTTCTTGCCGCCCATGCTGGTCAATTTTTTAGAGCATTTTGGCGGTCGCTGCACTTGCCGCGGTTAAATTCAAGCCCTGCAATTGAAAACATGGCAAAACCATATAAAAATATATGTTAATACTAAATAATAATAACGGATTTGTTTTTAAATGCATATATACATTTGTTAGCCTTTTTATCCAATCTATCCAATCCAATCCAATCCACTTTATTTATATAGCACATTTACACAACAAGAATGTTTCCAAAGTGCTGCACAGCCATGTTAAAAACAATATTAAAAACGATATTAAAAACAATATTAAAAACAATATTATGCTACACCAATGACTGAATAAAAACAAAGAATAAATGAATAGAAAACCAATACAGAGACAATATGAAAAATAAATATGATTAAAAACGATTTTAAAGGGTAAAACCAATTAAAACAGTAAAATAGACATCAAAATTTATAACCCTAACCCTAACCACACAGGACAACAGAGGACAGAAGACCACACAACTCACGTAGTGTTAAAAGCCAAAGAAAAAAAGTGGGTCTTAAGACGAGACTTAAAACACTCCACTGTGGGAGCAGTTTGAATATGGAGGGGCAGAGTGTTCCAGAGTTTAGGGCCGACCACAGAGAAGGCCCTGTCTCCCTTGGTTTTAAGTCTCGTCCTGGGCACCACAAGCTGGAGCTGGCTCTCGGACCTCAGAGCGCGCGCAGCAGTGTAAATTTGGATGAGGTCCGAGATATACTGAGGTGCCAGTCCATGTAAAGCTTTAAAAACAAACAGCAAGGATTTAAAATCAATTCTAAAATGAACAGGGAGCCAGTGCAAACTCCGAAGAATTGGGGTTATATGCTCACGTTTCCTGGCCCCTGTTAAAAGTCGTGCTGCCGCGTTCTGGACTAACTGCAACCGGGAGCGGGAGAGAGCTTTTTGGCTAATGCCAGCATAAAGTGCATTGCAGTAGTCCAGGCGACTTGAAATAAAAGCATGCACGACTTGTTCAAAAAGGTTAAAAGATAAAAATGGTTTTACCTATGCTAAAAGACGAAGATGATAAAAACACGATTTTAAAACGCCATTGACTTGTCAAATTTAAAATCGCTGTCTATAGTGACGCCAAGGCTGGTGACTTTGGGACGCACATGATTTTGCAATGGTCCCAAGTCAGTGAGGGCCGGACCAAAAACTGAAATTTCCGTTTTTCCCTCATTCATTATTAAAAAATCCTGGGCTAACCAAGCCTTGACATCACATAGACAGTTGAGAAGGGGTGTCAGGGGCCTGTGGCCTTTTGAAATTGGCATATACATTTGGCAGTCATCTGCATAAAAGTGATAAGACACTCCATGTTTCTTAAAAATCTCTCCAAGAGGGAGAATGTACAAGGAAAACAGGATGGGGCCTAGAATGGATCCCTGGGGGACACCACAGTAAAGCGGAGCAGAAGAAGAGGTGGCGTCCCCCAGCCTGACTAATCCACTTTATTTATACAGCACATTTAATAAAACAATAAAAGTTTCACAAAGTGCTGCACAGGGGTTAAAAAACACATTTAGAAGCAGGATACAACTAGGAGAGTCAATTGTAAAAGACATTAGTGATTTTTTTTTTTTTTTAAGAAATGTATCATCGTAGCAGAAAATGCAAATTATTCGATTACGTCATGATGACCATGTCCATAACCACGCCCCAACCGCCACAGGTATCTTGGGAGTCTAGGGGAAACCCTGATCGTGATTGATATTTTAGCTTTAATCAAGCAGCCCTACCTATGGCTAGTCTAACAGATGATGTTGCTACGACATCATTGCCCAGCAACAGCATTGGGCCAAAGAAAAAGATGACAAAAGACTTTTCAACAACCGAGAAGTCAAATGTTAAGCTTCAACGTAAAGCCTTCCCGGAGCTGGTGAAAGTGGTGAATGTCCACCCAAAATACTGAAAAAGACCGGCACCTGCTAGAGTTGCGGAGCAGAGTGACAAGAGGGAATTTTCTGACTGTTATCAATTTGATCACATGCTATTGTATATCTCTATTGTTGTGATTTGATTGCATATTATTGTATATTGTATTCATGTAACCAGGGACTGTAGATAGAAACTAGCTGTTTAGCTGGAGTCTGGTGAAGAACATATCTGTTTTTGAGCTTAATGTCTCTGTGCATTGTCCCCACTAAACTCAACTACACTGGGTTCCGTATCAAGCACTGATGTACAGGTAACTTACTGTATTTTTCAGACCATAGGGTGCAGGATTATAGGGCCCACTGCCGATGGTCAGGTCTATTCAGGTCTATTTTCATACAAAAGGCACACTGGATTATAAGGCGCATTAAAGGGGTCATATTATGATTTTTTATTTTATTTAGAACACCTTCCTTGTGGTCTACATAACATGTAATGGTGGTTTTTTGGTCAAAATGTTGGATGGATTATGTTTTACAGACTAACCCTTCAGGATGCGCCATTTTGTGGGTGGTCTTATTTACGTGGCTCCACTTCGACAGCGTCTTCTCCCCATCATCTTTGTTGCACCGGTGTAGCGTGAGGATGGGAATCAATGAAGTGTCAAAAGATAGAGCTAACTGTTTTAATGACATTCAGACTTTTCTTAAATTAATAACGGAGCAGCATCTCCTCATCTGTGGCTCATTAGTGCAACAACAACGCCGGAAATTTGTCCCGTGAAGAACCGAACTCTCTAATAACTAAAGTTCTGTGGGTGAATTATCTAAACCCACTACACTGGCAGTTTTTAGCACTTCCATAGCGAGATATAAGTTACAACTTTAAGCGTTATATTAGAAATGGCAACAGCGGAGGATGAATGCCCCACAACAAGAAGATAGCGAAAAAGAAGAAGCTTATTGACTACGTCGTCGGCACAAACTATAATGGCGGACGCGCACACATTTTCAGAACTTTTGCATATCCCAAATACACATCAGCAGGTACCAGAAGGTAAGAAAAGTTGGTGTTGCATAATATTGTGAAACAAAAGGCCAGATAATATGTCTGCTAATAGTTGCCATTGCGCGGTCCTTATACACACGCCATAATAATACTCGTATGGGACAAGCGGCAGAAAATGAATGGATGGAATGGCTGTTGAAGCAGTACGTCTGATTACGGTAGCCGTAATCTCAACAATCCATCAAGCGGTGCGGCTTCATAGCTTACCAAAGTCGTACTAAAACATTTTGACAGATTTTTGAGCGCCGTGTGTAATGTTCTATATTCTCAATGGAACATTTAAAGTTTTGGTGTTGTTTACCGGGATCATCTTGCAGTCTACACATATCTCTTAGGTGGGACTGCCATCTACTGGTCACACTTATCATTATACCATGATCCAAAATAAAATGGCTTTGAGGTCAGTAAGCACAACCAGAATTATTCTGTACATTAGGCACACTGTCGATTTTTGAGAAAATGAAAGGATTTAAAGTGCGCCTTAAAGTCAGAAAAATATGGTTTCGAAATTAATAGTTATTCATATATTTTTCATGGATTACATCATGTAACTTCTCCAAAAGGAGACTGTATGCTGTAGTGCCTCTTGCTGGTGTAAGTATGATAGTTTAATAACTATAGATCTATAAATACAACCATTTTTGACAGCCACGTAAATGTGGACATTAGTGCTATCTATTTATAAAACATGTCACTGTCACGTTAACTTTCAGGCTGAATGAATTCCAATTCTCCCCCTTACCCCTTGTCTTAGCATTTCCCTCTCTGTTTTGTGCGTTCATGTCAAACGATTGTGCTCCAAGCACTTGAAAGTTTAAGGTAAGGTAAGCCAAAGGCTGGAATATACTCTCACGTCACGTAGCTTGCGTCCCTCTGACGATATCTTGTTTGATTTATAGTTATTCCGTGTGGGGTGGTTAAAGTTAAAGTTAAAGTGCCAATGATTGTCACACACACACAAGGTGTGGCGTGCCAGACTTGTAATTCTCTTCCAAAACACTAAGGGCCAGTGTCACCTGAAGGTGATGTCGTTGACTAAATATGTCCTTCTTGTAAATAGTGACGACAACCACATCGATCGACATCTTTGTCTACACTGGAACTAATCATTAAGTAACATCAGTTTACCTTTAATGGACGTTTTACTTATAAATCAGAGGAAAATACCTTTGTGAAGATGGACTGTGCAACTTCCGAACAAGTCGAGAACGCCATTATTATTTGCAACGCTATTTGGCCGTTCGGGACACAGGACAAGAGAAAGCTATCATGTATTTGTAAATAAACACAACTGTTAATGAACTGTTTTACCGACATAATGGTGTTAATGTGTATGGTAATGTGTTACTGATGTTTGGCAATAAAAGTTAAAAAGAGTGTCGGACTCGTACTTTGTGACTTTCTTCTAAACACAATAACATGATAAGAAAAATAAAAATTAAATAAATATTTTTAGAGTGCACCGATATATTAAGTACACAATATCCGTTTTCATGCAAATGTTTAATCACTGTTGCTTTATTTCATACAATAATTTGTGCATTTCAGGTATAAATCTGCTTTCTTGTAGTCAGGGACCCCCTCTGCAAAAGCTGACTACGCAAAGCTACGCAGACGGGGATGGGTCGAGACAGTGCCGCCTACACAAGTTACTTGACGCAAGAGTATACACCAGGCTAAAGTGTCAAGAGGTGTATAGCCCTCAAAACGAAGAGTGGTCCTGGCCAAGCTTTCAACCAAGTGTTACGAGAAGAAGGCTGAGTCAAAAGCACATAAATGTAAAAAATAATTGTAAAAAATGATTTTTATAGTAAATAAACTAGTGTCTTATCAGGTATTTAATATTACGCTACTCCACGTAAATATTGTCATGTTTTGATTTTTGTTTTCTAAGATCACTTGTCATATGAGCGAGCTCAAGCAGCTGTAGCTAGTAAACTATGATATCAGACTAGCGGCAAAATGACTTCACTAAATGTTAATACATTTCATGAATGATTAGACATCTAATATACATTCAAAATTTAAATTAGCGATGTTTAGAAAGTTGTTTTAATTTTTTAAAGCAATTTTTGTATAATATGAAAAAAAAACATTTCACATACTGTAACTTCTAAGTACTGTCCTGTGACGTTCGCTCTTTATAGCTTATTATATGTCTCATAACTAATATAACGTAGTAGATCATAGTGTTAGTGTAGTATGTTACTGTGTATGTCATCGCTCTTAAGCGGCTTGGGTTGATAAAGTAGCGGGAAACAAATGGTGTCTCATTTCTCAGGGCGTGTTTTCCCATCACTGCATCATGGCCCTCTGCTTCAAATGGCGAGGGCTCGGGGTAAGACGAAGGGAGGAGGATAAAAGAGGAGAATTGGGATTCAGCCTTGTACTGGTTGACACGCCGATCAGCACTGCCGCAAGATGGCAGCCACGCTGATGTCATGAAACAGTGGGTTGACACAGGCACAGGTCTATAGATGTCAACATGAGGTGCAGAGACATGTTTATCATACCAGTGCATGCTGGGAGTCGTAGTATCAGTGCTGTAAATTATTTATAGGGGTAATAATATATTTCAGGTCTCCATGTTCGTGCCTCTGGTAAGATATCTGCAACAGCATGTACATAGCCGCATATTCAGATAGATGTATTACACCCACACACTCCCATTCAGACGGTAGAATGAGCCTGCTCTCCTGGGACAAAAGAGAACCACCTGGCTTGTCTCCTCTGCTCTCCCTGGGTGTGGAGGTGTGTGTGCGCGCATCTGTGTTCAACCTTATAAATAGAACCTGTGTCTTCCCTAGTTTTGCACCAATGGGATTCTCATCTTTTAAATTAAATAAACTGCAAATCGGGCCCAGCTGTGGCCTGCATCCACAGCCTGCATCAGTCAGCATCCATGCTCTGGAGCAACACAGGGAGGCAGGGATGCCAATGTGTGCGTGTGTGTGATGGCAGACGAATGGGAAAAGACAGGAGTATAAAAGGGGAGAGACAATTGAACTGAACTGGGAAAGTGGGACATTCTGCACTGAAGCCACCCAGCATAGGAAGGAAGCCTTGCTCAGGTTTGCTAAATGAACTCCCCTGTGTACAAAACACAAGGAAGTGGAGCTTCATTCTCAGCTGCAACCCTCCCCCCGTCCTTATTGCATTCTTGCTTATCTTTTAACCATTGCTGACTTAGCAATTACTTACAAAGATATATATCATGCTTAGCCATAATGAAATGAACACTGATTTTCCAGTTGACCAAAATTTGATAGAATCTACAGTCTAAAAAATATATAATATGTCACTATATCGAAGCACTATCACTTACTTAAGGAACCAGGAGTAATTTTAAGGCACTTAAAGCACCAATTGTCAAATTACATCCAGCTAAATCTTTTGGACGAGTTTGCTCACTGTAGGTGCTGCAGTGTCCTTCCATTAAGTGCTTTCAAACCGGAAGTAGAGTGCTGTTCAGTCTTCTAGCCGTCCATAGCGTTTCGGCTCGTATGGATTTTTCATTAATCACTCCAAGCAACATTTGCAAGTTTTACAGTGTAACTAAAACTGTTTATACCTACTAAACCCTCCCACGTGTGACGTCTGCAGGATGGTTTTCATGCATATTTGTTTGATCTATCGTAATGTAATGACGCTAGCGTTGATAGCATTAGCTAATATGCTAACACGTTTAAGAGTGTGTGTGTTAGTATCATTGATTTACCAGGGCATTATTTTTGTATTGTTTCAGTTTCACAAATTCCTTAATAAACTCACCAAAACGTCACTGTGGAGGTATGGAGTCTCTTAGCTGATTGGAGAGCTAGATGACGTCTGTTTTGTTTTTTCAGACATTTTACTGCTGTGTTACAGGCACCTTTTGGAAACAATTGTAAATAAATAAACATTTACAGAATATTTATGTGTATATAAGTCACTTCACAACGAATATATCTGCGGCTTATAGTCAGGTGCATCTAATATGTGGAAAAAATGTGTTTCCCCTAAAATTGACCCACACACATATACCAGGGTTTCCCCTTAATGTATTTGATGTGCCACAGCAACATATTAGCCACTACACCTTAAAAAATTGTTTTTTTTTACGTGAAAACAAAGTAAAGTAATATAATGTATTGTAGCGTCCAAAAGAAGACACACAAAGTCTGACACTCGTTTAAGCGTGTATTGCCAAACAACTGGCCCAATTCCATCAAGTATTTCCCCGTGCACACACAACTGTTTCCGTGTTTTACTCCTAGACACGCGACACTTCCTCATTCTCCACCGACACGGTGTGTTCACAGACTATGGGAAAAATGAACATCATAACACACTAACATACACATAAACTCCAGCAGGAAGTTACAGTATGAATGGATACATATATTTAAAAATATATAGTTTACTATTTGCGCACTATTGACTAGTGATGCACCGAAAATTTGGCCCCCCAAAAAAGACCTGAACAGCGCTGCCAAAACCGAATGTTGTCATGAAGTAATCCATAACTACAATATTGTCTGGATCGGAGGCAGAATGTCCGCAATGCATCCGAAATATAACCGCGCGTACAGCGTCTTCAAAATTTAAGATGACACTGGCTGCTTTTAAAGCAAGTGTGACGTCAAGTTCTCTGCAGCTGGCTTTTTATCGCGGAAATGGAGCAACAGAAGTAAAGAGACTCCAAACACAAATACAGTCGTCAATAACACCAGAAATAGATGCTAGATTTATTTTTAAATTTAAAAAAGAGCAGCTAACTGTATTGGACAAATCCCAAGAAAAAAAGGATTTTCAGCAAAGTACATCGTACAATTAGCAGCAACAATTGAAAAATGGAGGAAAACGATTATAAGCAAGAACAAATATACAAAACGATCCCACCTAATAGTCGCTCTGCTCTGCGTCAATCCCCCCTCTCACCCTCACTGCCCCCTCCCCCGTCTCTCTCCAGCTGTCCTTTCAAAATAAATGCATTCAAATCCCGAAAATAAAAATCAAGAAAATCCGAGTCGTGGCGGACGTAATTCTTTTGTGGCGGGCCGCCACAAATAAATGAATGTGTGGGAAACACTGACGCTGTTGTAACACGTGCAGAATGTGGCTTGGCATGGTCTTGCTGAAATAAGCAGGGGCGTCCATGAAAATGACATTGCTTGGATGGCAACATACAGTATGTTGCTCCAAAACCTGTATGTACCTTTCAGCATTAATGGTGCCATCACAGATGTGTAAGTTACCCATGCCTTTGGCACGAATACACCCCCACACCGTCACAGATGCTGGCTTTTGAACTTTGCGCCTATAACAGTCCGGATGGTTCTTTTCCTCTTTTTAGTCCGGAGGACACGACGTCCACAGTTTCCAAAAACAATTTGAAATGTGGACTCGTCATACCACAGAACATTTTTCCACTTTGCATCAGTCCATCTTAGATAAGCTCGGGCCCAGCGAAGCCGGCGGCGTTTCTGGGTGTTGTTGATGAATGGCTTTCGCTTTGTATAGTACAGTTTTAACTTGCACTTACAGATGTAGCGACAAACTGTAGTTACCAACAGTGGTTTTCTGAAGTGTTCCCGAGCCCATGTGGTGATAACCTTTACAGACTGATGTCGGTTTTTGATGCAGTACCGCCTGAGGGATCGAAGGTCACGGGCATTCAATGTTACGTGATGTGATTTCTCCAGATTCTCTGAACCAGTTTTGATGATATTACAGACCTTACATGGTGAAATCCCTAAATTGCTTGCAATAGTTCGTTGAGAAATGTTGTTCTTAAACTGTTTGACAATTTGCCCACGCATTTGTTCACAAAGTGGTGACCCTCGCCCCATCCTTGTTTATGAATGACTGAGCATTTCATGGAAGCTGCTTTTATACCCAATCATTGCACCCACCTGTTCCCAATTTGCCTGGTCACCTGTGGGACGTTTCAAATAAGTATTTGATGAGCATTCCTCAACTTTCTCAGTCTTTTTTGTCACTTGTTCCAGCTTTTTTGAAACTTGTTGCAGGGATCAAATTCCAAATGAGCTAATATTTGCAAAAAATAACAACGTTTACCAGTTCGAACGTTAAGTCTCTTGTCTTTGCAGTGTATTCAATTGAATATATGTTGAAAAGGATTTGCAAAATCATTGTATTCTGTCTTTATTTACGATTTACACAACGTGCCAACATAACTGTTTTTGGGTTTTGTATGTTAATACCATAATATCAGATTTGTTTTAAATCTATGTGTTATGATCAGATGTTATTACAGGTATGACCGCTAGGGGGCAGTACTGGTTAGTATGCTGCTTACCGTACCACATAAAGTGGTAGAACAAGACTGCATAAAAGACACATGTATGTTGTTGAGAACGTGGAGCATTAAAAGTTAAGTCACTTGCTATCAACAGCCTCATCCTTCAAACACGAACATGACATGGTACCAGGAGTAAACTCGTCTTGACGACACGGATTTAAAATCACCGGAGAGTTTGAAACTAACGGGGAATGTCGACGAGAACTGGCGCACCTTCAAACAGCAGTTTCACCTGTACATTGCGGCTATGGGACACGAGACAAAGCCGGAGGCGAGAAAGGTAGCGCTGCTGCTAAAAATAGCAGGGCCACAGGCCATAGAAGTATTTAACACGTTTGTGTTTGACACTCCTGACGATAATGGAAAGTTGGATGTAGTGCTTAGCAAATTTGACGCTCACTGTTCTCCGAAGAAGAACGAGACGTACGAAAGGTACAGGTTTCGGTCTCGTACGCAGCGGCAGCATGAGCCATTTAATAGCTTCCTGACGGACTTGCGGCTAAAGGCGCAGTCCTGCAACTTCGTGACGCTGAAGGACTCCATGATCCGGGACCAGATAGTCTTCGGCGTGGAGGATAAAAAGGTCAGAGAGAGGCTACTACGAGAGATGGAGTTGACGCTGGCGGGAGCCATTAAGATCTGCCAGGCGAGTGAGCTGTCCCAAAAGCACGTGAGGACGTTCAGCGAGATGTCTGCAGTCGCCTCGGCGCAGAGCGACAACGCGGCAGCGGTAGGAGCAGTGTCGTACCAGCGGAGACAGCGCACACAGACCCGGCCTGCACGGCAGTCGGAGGATGTGATGATAAGCTGCAAGCGCTGCGGCACAAAGCACAAGCCCCGACAATGTCCAGCGTTTGGTAAGCAATGCTCAAGTTGCCAAGGCAAGAATAATTTTGCTAAACAGTGCTTCTCCAAATGGAAAGAGGGGAAGAAAGGAAAAACTGTAAACATAGTAGATGAGCCTGATCTCAGTGACACGTTCTTTGTTGGCATGGTAAATTTGGAAAGTGAACAAATAAGTAAACCAGACAATGAAGAAGATAAATGGATAGCTCCTCTACTGATAAATGGGACTGTAGTCACCATGAGATTGGACACGGGTGCAAAAGCAAATCTCATAAGCATGTGTGATGTAAAGGCAATGAAAAACAAGCCACAAATAAAAAGAAAAGAATCTGGACTTAAAGACTACAATGGACAACCAATTAAATGTTTGGGCACATGCAGGCTGAGTGTCACAGTTAAAGGAAAAGTGCACCACCTATGCTTCTTTGTTGTGAATGAGAGACGTGAATCACTTCTGGGTGACAGAGCCTGTGAAGAACTAGCACTTGTGAAAAGAGTGTATAGCATTATCCCAAAAAATTACTCTATGGAAACAATTGTTCAGAACTTTTCAGATGTTTTCAAGGGTTTTGGTGTTTTGCCCTTCACATATAAAATACAATTGAAAGAAGATGCCCAACCAGTTGTGCATGCAGCACGCAGAGTTCCAGCCCCACTGAAAGACAGCCTAAAGAAAGAACTCGACAGAATGATCATGCTGGGGGTGATCAAAAAGGTTAATGAGCCTACAGACTGGGTCAACTCAATGGTCATCACAAAGAAAAAGAATGGTGAGATGAGAATATGTATGGACCCTAAAGATCTAAATGAGAGCATTAAGCGTGAACATTATCAAATACCTACACGTGAAGAGATCATCAGTGAAATGTCAGGTGCCAGCTACTTCACAAAGCTTGACGCCTCACAAGGTTTCTGGCAGCTGAAACTGAGTGAAAGCAGCACAATGTACTGTACCTTTAATACGCCCTATGGCAGACACTGTTTTCTCAGACTGCCTTTTGGAATAAAGTCAGCACCTGAAATATTTCACAGAGCGATGGAGCAGATCATCAAGGGCTTGGGTGGAGTTCGAGTCTACATTGATGACATCATCATATGGGGATCCACAGCCCAAGAGCACAATGAGAGACTAAACAGAGTTATGGAACGCATAAAAAAGTATGGACTAAAACTAAACAAGAGTAAATGTGAGTTTGGTGTTCAGGAGATCCTTTTCCTTGGAGACAGGCTGTCTGCACGTGGTGTCCAACCAGATCAAGAAAAAATGTGTGCAATACAGAACATGCCAAGGCCCACAGACAAAACCGGTGTGCTACGCATCATGGGGATGGTCAATTTTATAGGTAAATTCATTCCCAATTTGACAGCAAAGACATCTTGCATACGAGAGCTTCTGCACAAGGACTGTGATTTTAAATGGACAGTGAAACATGAGCATGAGTGGCAAAAACTCAAGAACACACTGACTACAGCACCTGTGTTGTCATTTTATGACCACACAAAGAGGATAAAAGTGTCAACCGATGCTTCCAAAGATGGTATTGGTGCCGTTCTACTCCAGGCTGAGGGTGAGCACTGGAAACCGGTAGCCTATGCATCTCGGGCTATGACAAAATCGGAATGTCGGTACGCTCAGATCGAAAAAGAATGTTTGGGACTGGCATATGGTTTGGAGCGGTTTCATAGCTATGTGTACGGCCTGCCGTCCTTCACAGTTGAAACTGATCACCGACCGCTGGTTGCCATCATCAAAAAGAATCTGAATGAAATGTCACCGCGGATTCAACGGTTGATGATGAAAATGCAAAGGTATGATTTTGAACTGATATATACTCCAGGTAAACACCTAATCCTTGCTGATGCCCTATCCAGAGCAACTACAGGCGACAGTGTGAGTGCAACAGATGAGGACATACAGTGTCATGTGAACATGGTGTCTGCTACGCTGCCTGTGTCAGACACAAAGTCAAGACAAATCGCTGAGGCTACAGCAACGGATTCTGAGTTACAACATGTCATGAGGAACATGGATGAGGGATGGCCGGCTGGCTCATGTCCACAATTTTATCACGTCAGAGGTGAGCTCAGTACTGTGGATGGACTGCTGTTGAAAAAGGGCAGAATTGTTATTCCACAGGCTTTGAGAATGGACATTTTGCACAGGATACATGAAGGCCATCTCGGCATTGAAAAATGCAAAAGGAGGGCGAGAGAGTCGGTTTTCTGGCCCGGAGTGAACAAAGACATTGAAACACTCATAAATAAATGTGAAACATGCCAGAAACACAGGAACAAGCAGAGCAAAGAGCCTATGGTGGTTGCTGAGGTGCCAACCGCACCATGGCACAAAGTAGGAATGGACTTGTTTCATCTCCGAGGTAAAGACTATTTAGTGGTAGTAGATTACTACTCAAACTTCCCTGAAATGGCGCTACTAGCAGGCTTAACGTCAACTTGTGTAATAACACATGCTAAATCTATATTCACTAGGCATGTCATTCCACACACTGTAGTGAGCGACAACGGCCCATGCTTCAGCAGCAAAGAATGGCAGAAGTTTACGGTGCAATATGATTTCCAGCATGTGACGTCAAGCCCACATTATGCACAATCAAACGGGCAAGCGGAAAAAGGAGTTCACATTCTAAAGCAACTCCTAAAGAAAGCAGCTGACAGTGACTCGGATCCGTATCTGGCTTTATTGAGCTACAGAGCATCACCTCTTCAGTGCGGACTATCACCAACTGAACTGCTGATGAAGAGGAAGCTACGAACAACTTTGCCGAGTCATTCAAACAATATAATAAAGCAAAATAATCCCTCAAAGATTGAACATAAACTACGACAACAGAAGATGATGCAAAAGTCATTTTATGACAAAACAACCAAGCGTCTTCCTCCACTGACTACCAACAACACAGTCAGGATTGAGGATACTGATGGATGGAGTACAAAAGCAACAGTCCTGCAAGAAGTTGCTCCAAGATCGTACACGGTGAGAACTGATGATGGACAAATCCTCAGACGCAATCGTCGCAGTCGGTTAAAGACTCCTCAAGGGACTGTTGGTGAGCTCAGTGTAACTTGTGGTGAATCTCAGGTAATACCCACACCTGTTATGGACTGTAACGCTGACTGTAAAACACCTACTCCATATGAACCTGAGTTAAGAAGGTCCACAAGAGAAATCAAAAGGCCTGATAGACTGAACTTGTAAACAAAGAAAAGTCAATATGCATGTTAAATATGTTGAACAAAATGTATATTGATTGTTGTGAAAGTGTTATAAATAGTATTGGCTCAGATTTGAGATAGCCTATGCAATTTGAAATTGTTCATACTGCACATATGTGTCAGAGTTAGACTAAATGAGAATTTGTTAAAATAACTGACCCTGCTAATGTGATTAGTTAGGTCAATACATTTTGTCTTAGAAAAAGGGGGATGTTATGATCAGATGTTATTACAGGTATGACCGCAAGGGGGCAGTACTGGTTAGTATGCTGCTTACCGTACCACATAAAGTGGTAGAACAAGACTGCATAAAAGACACATGTATGTTGTTGAGAACATGGAGCATTAAAAGTTAAGTCACTTGCTATCAACAGCCTCATCCTTCAAACACGAACATGACACTATGTATACATTTTTTTGCCTTTTTAAAGAGAATATATGCATCAGAGCAAATAATGTGATGTCATATTGACCGCGCCCCTGCCACACCCATAACCACGCCCTCACCACCACCACAGGTATCTTGGAAAATCTATGGAATACCCTGTATATAGATATATACACACATATAATAATATGTATGTACGTATATGCACGCATGCATACACACACAGCATTATATAATTCCCTTCAAACCCCAGCTAATTTTCCTGTTGGATCTTCATCAGACACCCTGGGTGTAAAAAACTAAAGTCGCTTTTAGTAACAGATGGAGAAGCAGCATTGCTCTTGGTTACCATGTATAATTAATCGACTGTTGCTGCTGGTCTTCGTCCGGGTTTCTGTACTAACCCCAGTTCTCCACAGGGCCAATACAGAACTGCACTGAACAACCAAGAAGATGGATTTGGCCATTTATATGACTTGTACAGGCTATACCTGTCACTAATGTGTCTCCCATATGACATTTGATGAAATTATTAATTAGGTAGTCCACAGCAGGTAAAACGCGAGGAACAGCAACAAAGTTTCCCTGGTGTTGTTTATTGATGCCATTTCCCCATTGTGGAATAAATAAGTATATTATAGCCTATCACTCCCCGCCCCAACAAGGGTAGCTATACATTTTGTGTTTAAAAATGTAAACTTAAGTAAAATGTTTTAAGTTTATTCGATACATCTAAAAGTAGCTCGACCTTAGCGAGCCTGTGCCTGCTCAGCCAGCACAACAGGATATCCAACAAATGCTGACTCCAGCAGTAAATGGGAAAGGCACTACTAGCATGTTGTTGTTTTTTCCCCCAGTGTTTCCTCCATCGCTACTTTCTGAAAATATGTTGGATTAGTGGTTCCACAGAACAGTCAAGGGCAGAGCCAGGTGAAAGTCAATGCTTTGCATCTATCCGTTCAGCTGCTGTAAAGTGACTTGGGTTTGGGAGCAACTTGGATAATCATCAAAACCGCAAAAGTGATGGGCCCTTCACATGTGTGATGGGAAGGACCATGCCCTAAGTTAAAAGGCCTCACACAAGCGAAGGATGAGACCCAACTGCTTAAAGGGACATGGATGACACAGGTGCTCATGCGCACACATAAACAGAAAAGACAGGGGACGATCCATACAAGCAGAAAGGAATAATTGTGACTTCCAGGCATCTCTGTGTTGAGATGGACATAAGAAATGTGATATAGGCCAATGAGCCTGTGACTCATGGATTAACCTTTTTATACACCAATAAACACTGCATCAGGGTGATATCAGCCCATGGAGAAAACTGACTAATTCAGCAGGCCTCACATCCATCCATCCATTTTCTACCGCTTGTCCCTTTCGGGGTCGCGGGGGGTGCTGGAGCCTATCTCAGCTGCATTCGGGCGGAAGGCGGTGTACACCCTGGACAAGACGCCACCTCATTGCAGGGCCAACACAGATAGACAGACAACATTCCCACCCATTCACACACTAGGGCCAATTTAGTGTTGCCAATCAATAGGTGCATGTCTTTGGAGGTGGGAGGAACCCGGGGTACCCGGAGGGAACCCACACAATCACGGGGAGAACATGCAAACTCCACACAGAAAGATCCCGAGGATCGAACCCATATTATGAGGCACATGCACTAACCCCTGTTCCGCCGTGCTGGCAGGCCTCACAATCAAAGCCAAATGCATTCATACTGGTGAGGCCTCTGTACATAGGCGGGCTTACAGTAGCCACAATCGGTAGTTGTATTATCACAATCACAGGGGTGTACATCATTAGAATTATT
>NC_084737.1:44571041-44583541 GCF_033978785.1 Entelurus aequoreus
AACAATGATGACGAAAACTGTTTTCTCTGTCGTGTCCGTGTGTCGAAAATTGTTATGCGCTTATTTTTTTATTTGATTTTGTGCGTGGCATAGATTTGCCGTGCGCAGAGGACGCTTGAGCAGTGCGCAATTGCACAGGCGTGCACCTTAGAGGGAACGTTGGTGTAGGGGTCCCCAAAATACGGCACGCTGGCCGGAACCGGCCCGCCTGCGTCCAAAATCCAGCCCTTGGGAAGTCAATCAATCAATCAATCAAAGTTTATTTATATAGCCCTAAATCACAAGTGTCTCAAAGGGCTGCACAAGCCACAACAACATCCTCGGCTCACGTCCCACATCAGGGCAAGGAAAAACTCAACAAAATGGGCCACAATGAGAAACCTTGGAGGGGACGGCAGATGTAGGGACCCCGCGCCCCTGGGCGACCGGTGCAATGGACGTCGAGTGGATCTAGTTAATAGTGTGAGAGTCCAGTCCATAGTGGGGCCAGCCGGAGATAATCTTGAGTGGAGACAAACCAGTAGTGCAGAGACGTCCCCAACGGATGCACAGATGAGTGGTCCACCCCGGGTCCCGACTTTGAACAGCTAGCGCTCATCTGTTGTCACCTAATCTGTGCCCGTGGAGAGGGGGGCAGAGCAGAAAAGAGATGGCAGATCAACTGGTCTAAAAGGGGGGTCTATTTAAAGGCTAGAGTATACAAATGAGTTTTAAGATGGGACTTAAATGCTCCTACTGAGGTAGAATCTCTAACTGTTACTGGTACGGCATTCCAGAGTACTGGAGCCCGAATAGAAAACGCTGTATACCCCGCAAACTTTGTTTGGGTTCTGGGAATCACTAATAAGCCGGAGTTCTTTGAACGCAGATTTCTGACCGGGACACATGGTACAATACAATCAGAAAGATAGGATGGAACTAGATCGTTTAGTATTTTATACGTAAGTAGTGAAACCTTAAAGTCACATCTTAAGTGCACAGGAAGCCAGTGCAGGTGAGCCAGTATAGGCATAGTATGATCAAACGTTCTTGTTAATTTCACCACACCTAGTGTGTGTGTGTGACAATCTTTGGTACTTTAACTTTTATTTTTTATTTACTTTTCATGACAGCTCAGTTACAGCTAATTTCATTACCTTTTCTGTGTTATATGTTTTATGTTGCACGATGGCACCAAGAAAAATTCCTAGTTTGTGAACCCGTTCTCAAACAATGGCAATAAAAACTATTCTGATTCTGATTCTGAAAAACTATTCTGATTCTGATTCTGATTTAGTGAACAGTGCCCCAAGCCTCAGTCTTGTACATCACACTTTCTGTGTGTGTTTTATGTTGGGTTGTAATGAAAAAGAAACCTTCCCTGACTCCCTTTTTGCCACATTTTATCGGTTTCTTGTTGTATTCACCCGTTCATACTGTACTAGTATTCCTATTTCATTTGTGTAATACTCTTTTTGCTGTGTTATCAGCCTCCTAGTTTCCCTGTACTCGCACACGTGCCCAACAGTGCACCCCAATCCCTGCATTCTTCCCAGCATTATCATTGCTTCACTGATTAAATCATTTCTTGCCTCACTCTTCCCACCCTTCAATGTCATCAATACTGCTGCTGAATCAGAGCATATAACAACCTTTTGTGCTTCAACCTCCTCCATTCACCCAAACTTCCAAAAATAAGCAACAAGTTAAATCTGATAGTTTGTTTGAAACCCTTTTGTCATGCTGTATTTGCAACTCTGGGATGCTCAGCCCCATTGCTGCCTTTCCATTAGAACCATCTGTATTTATATCTGCATGTAATCTGGCCAATAGTCCTTTCGATGTTTTGTTGTTACTACTACAGGATTACCTTCTTGACACAAGGTCTTGTATTGAGAGATCCACATCTGGCTCTGGTAGGATCCAAGGAGGAACAGGTGACCAACACACCACAGGGCCTAACTGCAAATCCCATAATCCCATACCTCCACTGCTCTGTTTCTTACTGAGAGCATAAAATGTTCCCCCCTCCCTCTACCGCTAGTCCCTTGTAGTTTCAAGTGCTCTCCCATCACCCTCTCAGCTATGGGGGGCCGAATGTAGAAGTTCAGTCACACTTTTCTAGCAGATATATTTCTCAGATTGAACTCACTTTTCTCAGATTCAACTCACTATTCTGAGAATTAGCCAATTTCCATCACATTTAAGTTTAAATTAAATGTTGACTCTAAATATTAAATTTAAACCTAAATCTTAAATATAAATTTGTTAAATGTAAACCTAAGTCTAAACCTATATGTTAAATCTAAATCTAAATGTGAGTGCTAAATGTTAAACGTGAGCCAAATGTTAAATGTGAGCGCTAAATGTTGAATTGAAACCTACATTTTAAATCTAAACATTAATCTGAGCCCTAAATGTTGAATCTAAACCTAAATGTTAAATATACATCTCAAATCTAAATGTGAGCGCTAAATGTTAAATCTAAACCTAAATCTTCAATCTTAACCTAAATCTTAAAAAACATGATTAATGTGAGTGTGAATTAAAGTCACCTTTCTCTCATCTTACTTCCTTTTAAATCATGCTTCTCAGACAGTGGGGCTGTGTGGTGCTGCTAGTAGCAGGAAAATGGAAAATAAGCATATTAAAAGGCATATATCGGCATGCGCCGGATCAGAACCTCTGACCAAATGATGACTTCACACTCACGGTGATCATGTTTTTACAATTCAGCTCATTATCTTTACAACTGATCCAAAGCAATTCTGTCAACATTGTTTACAGAAATGTCATTTTCATATGAGACACAATCATGAAGTAAGAGCGCAGCGAAATGATAAAAGACACATACAAATAGAAATATGTGTATTCATGCACACTGCATGCCTCTGTGTAAGAATCAAATCCATTTATTGTCAATTGTCTCAACACACTTTGCACACTGAGACGTTTGGAGTGGACATTTTTTATAGATTATGCAACTTTATCGGCATCATTTGTCATTAAGCACCTATCATGTTTCCTTCTTCTGCAGTAAGAAAGGTGTAGGCGTGTCTACACGTAGAGGCAGAGATGTGGGCGCGGATTGGTGGAATATTGACATCCTATAAAATTTCATCTCTACATTTGGCGAGAGATTTAGCGCTCACATTTAGATTTAGGATTTAGGTTTAGATTCAAGATTTACGTTTAGATTCAACATTCAGCGCTCACATTTAGATTTGAGATGTATATTTAACATTTAGGTTTAGATTTAACATTTAGGGCTCAGATTTATGTTTAGATTTAACATTTAGGGCTCAGATTTATGTTTATATTTAAAATGTAGGCTTCAATTCAACATGTAGCGCTCACATTTAACATTTGGATCACGTTTAACATTTAGCACTCACATTTAGATTTAATATTTAGGTTTAGATTTAACCTTTAGGTTTAACTTTAACATACAGGTTTAGATTTAAAATTAGATATACCATATAGATTTAGATTTAAGATTTAGGTTTAAATTTAACATCTAGATATGATATCTATCTGTGTTGGCCCTGCAAGGAGGTGGTGACTTGTCCAGGGTGTACCCCGCCTTCCGCCCGAGTGCAGCTGGGATAGGCTCCAGCACCCCCTGCGACCCCAAGAGGGACAAGCGGTAGAAAATGGATGGATTTAGAGTCAACATTCAATTTTAACTTTAATGTGATGAAAATTGGCTAAATCTGAGAAAAGTGAGTTAAGTCTGAGAAATATATCTGCTAGAAAAGTGTGACTGACATTTAACAATTGACACCCTAGACTCAGTGTGGATTAAAAACCCCCAACTCTGCAATTTAGCCCAGTAATCCAACACTGTTTTAGAACGGACAGAGCAGCAGCCCAGGACAGACGTTATTAATCCCACAATAGGCAAATTATGTGGCAGTGCAAACATAGTCTATATTTGATATAATTACTGCTTTACATCTTCTCAGTAATGTTTCGCCCCAGTCTGTTCCCACAAGACATCTCAAGGCATGAATACGTTTTTCACACTTGGCCACTATTTTCTTCATGTACTGCCTTCCAAGTTATTTTCTCCTCAAACACTATACACCATGAAAATGTAAAAAAAAAAGTTACCCTTTCAATCAATTTTTTTATACAACTAGGGTCTGCTTTTGATTTTTTTGACCCTTTTATATACAAACAAAACATATTTTTGATTTAACTACATATATGTTAGACCCCGGGCAGCACAATGGAACAGGGGTTAGTGCAGGGGTCACCAACCTTTTTGAAACCAAGAGCTACTTCTTGGGTACTGATTAATGCGAAGGGCTACCAGTTTGATACACACTTAAATAAATTGCCAGAAATAGCCAATTTGCTCAATTAACCTTTAACTCTGTTATTATTAATAATTAATGATATTTATCTTTGTGGAAACACTGATCATCTTAATGATTTCTCACAATAAATATATATAGAAACAGATAAATATCAATATGCAACACTTTATTTTTATATTTTCTCTAAGTGCACATTTTTCAAATTGAACATTTTCAAATGATCACTTCTAAGACAGTCTTGTGAAATCACAATATCCCATTTTAACTAGCTAGCCACTAACATTTTTTAACAAATCATGAATTACTTTGCACCATGTTTGTACAAATAATAACTCATGTAAAATACAAAAAAAAAAATTCTCAAATTTTTAAATCATGTCACACTTTGAACTGGACACCAAATCTGTTATCTGTTTCTTTGTCAGTTAGTGGGAAGCCTGGCATTGCATACTGTTAACTAGTGTGTTGTACTCTGGTGTGTAACTTGACACTGCAACTCTGAGTGAGTCTTGCATATGTGCATCAGTGAGGCGTGTTCTGTGTTTGTTCTTGATGAAGTTCATGTCAGAAAAGGCTGATTCACAAAGATAAGATTTTTTCTCATTGTTTGCGGAACCTTCTTAATCTTTTGGACATATTTTCACAGCAATCTGGCTTTAAGCTTAATTATGATAAATGTAAAATGTTAAGGATCGGAAATCTAAAGGGAACGTCCTTTCGAATGGAATGCAAAGTGCCTGTTTTGTGGACAGATGGACCAGTTAACATACTTGGTGTTGTTGTCCCAGAAAATCTGGAAGATCTAGGCTCAGTAAATTATGATAATCGAGTAAGAAAGCTGGACAAAATTATGAAATTATGGAAAGGGAAATCCCTAACCTTGTATGGTAAAATGTCTATTGCCAACTCGTTAATTATTCCTCAATTTATTTATTTGTTTTTGTCATTACCAGCTCCATCACAAAACTTAATTTAAGATTTATGAGCGGAGGGTCTTCGATTTTGTCTGGAACGGCAAACCAGAAAAGATTAAAAGAAAGGTTTTGTACAAAGAGTATGAATATGGGGGCCTGAAACTTCTCAACCTTGAAGCTATGTGTCTGTCTTTAAAAGCATCAATTGTTCCAAAGATGTATTTAAACATTGAGTGGTACACAAATGTCCTGTTGGACAAAAAACATGTATTGTATCAAAAGAAATGGTATCCTTTTTTACAAGTGATCCCCTCCCATTTTTCTTATGTAGAGAGTCTGCTGGGAAACATGGTTACATATGTTCATAAAGGAAACAATCCACTCATAGTGGTGTTTTCAATTTTATGTGCCAGAAAAAAGAGACGATATTTTGCAGCAGATAATATGGATGAACTCTAATATTGTAATAGATGGAAAGCCTTTCTTTTGGAAAAATATGTTTGAAAGAGGAATCATTTTTGTCAATGATATTATCAATGAGAATGGTAAAATTATGAAGTATGATGAATTTAGAATATGGTGATGCTTGCTCAAGCTTTTCATTTTATCAACTAACTGGAGTAATTGGGAAAAGATGGGAACAAATAATTAATTATGGAACTACTAAATTATTAGTTTGTAAACCTCTAATAAGAAATTCTAGTTGGCAAAAAGGAACTAAAATAAATAGAAAAATATATAATTTTTATTTAATAAAGAAATCTTTGAAGGCTGCCCCATACAACACATATGGAAAATGGGAGGACTTTTTTGACTGCCCGTTGCCGTGGGATGCCATATTCAAACTAATCTATAAAACTACTATTGATGTGCAAAATCGTTATTTTCAAATTAAAATTATTTATAACTTCTTACCCACAGGGAAAATGTTAAAATTATGGAATATGACAGAGTCAGATGATTGCCGATTTTGTTGTCAAGAGCCTGAATCCACCCTGCATTTGTTTTGGTATTGTCATATTGTGTCTTTGTTTTGGGTGGAAGTTGAAAACATGTGTTTAAGGATTGGTTTGTTTATGAAGCTTAATGTGGTTTCTGTTATTTTAGGAGAGTTCATTGACAATCATGATTTAGTCAATTTAATTATAGTACTCAGTAAAAGGTTTATTTTTAAGGCCAAAAACAGATATTCACTTAGTATTACTTTCTTTAAAACATTTATTCAGTATTTTCTAACTTTAGAAAGTTACATGGTTGAAAACGATAATGATGCCAAAAAAGATTAAAAAAAAGATGAGAAGTCCTCAAAGGCTTATTTTGAAAGTATAATTATGTTTATAGATTATATGCTATCTGTTGTTGTGTTCCCTAATTTGAGTGACCTGGACATAATCTGGACTGTACATAAATGCTTATTTTGAAAATGTAATTTTGTTTATAAATTATATGCAATCTGTTGTGTTCCCTAATTTTTTTCTGTGTACATGAATGAAGGTGTGTGTTGGACATTATCTGGACTGGGCCTGGTTTTAAAAACCCTTTAAACAAATCTAATTTCATTGACAACCTGGTCTGTTGAAGATAAGGCCCTTTTTTAAAAAATAAAATAAGATACATAAATAAAAAACATTTTCTTGGATAAAAAATAAAGTAAAACAATATAAAAAGAATTACATAAAAAATAGTAATTAATGAAAATGTTAGTGGACCAGCAGCCTATACAATCATGTGTGCTTCAGGGACTGTGTCCCTTGCAGATGTGTTGTCTATGTTGTGGGAACCAGAATATTGGTAGCAGAAAGAAATAACCCCTTTTGTGTGAGTGGGTGTGGATGAGTGTGCATGGGGGAGGTTGTTTGGGTTGATGCACTGATTGAAAGTGTATCTAGTGTTTTTTCTATGTAGATTTAATTAAAAAAAAAAAAAAAAAAAAAAAATTTAAAACTTTTTTTTATTTTTTTAGAACAGGCCCACGGGCGACTCGTCTGGTCCTTACGGGCGACCTGGTGCCCGCGGGCACCGCATTGGTGACCCCTGGGTTAGTGTGTGTGCCTCACAATACGAAGGTCCTGAGTTCAATCCCAGGCTCGGGATCTTTCTGTGTGGGGTTTGCATGAATTCTCCCCGTGACTGCGTGGGTTCCCTGCGGCTTCCTCCCACCTCCTAAGACATGCACCTGGGGATAGATTGATTGGCAACACTAAATTGGCCCTAGTGTGTGAATGTGAGTGTGAATGTTGTCTGTCTATTTGTGTTGGCCCTGCGATGAGGTGGTGACTTATCCAGGGTGTACCCCGCCTTCCGCCCGAATGCAGCCAATAGGCTCCAGCACCCCCCGCGACCCCGAACGGGACAATCTATCCATCCATTTTCTACCGCTTGTCCCTTTCGGGGTCGCGGGGGGTGCTGGAGCCTATCTCAGCTGCACACGGGTGGAAGGCGGGGTACACCCTGGACAAGTCGTCACCTCATCGCAGGGCCAACACAGATAGACAGACAACATTCACACACTAGGGTCAATTTAGTGTTGCCAATCAACCTATCTACAGGTGCATGTTTTTGTACCCGGAGGGAACCCACGCAGTCACGGGAAGAAGTGGTAGAAAATGGATGGATATGATAAACTCATTCCTCTGCCCAATTCCCGACCCGATCGAATGATTGCTGCATCTTCTTATGAATATAATGTAGGTCTTGTCCTGTCTTTCATAAGGCTCCGTGATCTGCAAACACTGGGATTCCAAATCCCTGCTGACAAACCTTACACGACATGTTAAAGATTAAAGTACCAATGATTGTCACACACACACTAGATGTGTCATTAATCGTGATATTAAATGATAGTAGGCTGATTCGTTTCCCTGTGGGGTTCGTTTGAAAGCAGTTTTTTTTGCAGAGGACAGGGACCCTCATTATTTGAAAGGTCCTTGAATTCCCTCAATATAATTTATCCGGATCAACATCCATCCATCCATTTTCTCTAATTTCAGCGTTATACATCTGATTATCCAATCCCTCATTTTACAACATGTCGTAGGCTTTCTCTGTATTTAGCAACAACCTTACTAAACATTTTATAATGCTGTTTGAATATCTAGATCCAAGATCACAATTGAGTCCATGGTGGAACTAGCCGCCCTAAACTCTGATTCGCTTAAAGCCTAAACCCTAAACCCTAAAATCTAATACGGGACGAAAAATCTCGTCTTCTCAAGCGTGTACATCAGGCTATTACTCCCTATATCGGCAGTGGGCTACTTCATTTCCATGAACGCCACTTGACAGCTGAATGTGTTGTAGTGGCTTGTGGGAAATGGAGTGTCTTAATGACGAACTTGTTACCAAAATGTATGTATTTTTCAAACTAAATAGGTAATAGTAGACCGTATCCTCAATGAGAATGATTCATAGGTGTATTTCAACTGACAAAATCCCACAAAACGGCCTCAGTTTTTTCCCATGTGTGTGCGTGTAAATCGAATAAACTACAAATCCCATCGAAAGGGTAACCAGGAAGTGCCGGCGTGACTTGTAAACATACACGGCTCAGTGAATTACCTGTTCGTATGACAACACATCTACGAGTTTGTGTTTGAAGCGAGCACACTTTGTAATAATGACAACTGCAAGACGCGACGTATTCTTTTTGTGTTTTTTGTTGTCTATTTACACTTTGGTATCCGTACAAACTGAGAAGAAAGATGCTTTAACGTTAGACGTGAAGGAGAGAGCCAACGACGGAGTTGACGTGAAACACAGTGATTATACGCATACTGAAAATCCTCTTAAAATAATCAAACATGACTCCCAAGATGCACACGACTTACCAGAGCTACACCACGATGAACCGCTTGTCAGGTTTGAACTCATTGTTTTGGATTCTGTGCTTTGTGGAGAAGATTGGCTATATAGTGTGTGTGATAAACATCACGTCAACCAATTTTAAGGCTAGATTGGCTTGCTTCAAGTGACGTTGTTTTAATGAGTTGTCACAACAACAATTGTCTGTAGTATCCATCCATCCATCTTCCTCCGCTTATCCGAGGTCGGGTCGCGGGGCAGCAGCCTAAGCAGGGAAGCCCAGACTTCCCTCTCGCCAGCCACTTCGTCCAGCTCTTCCCGGGGATCCCGAGGCGATCCCAGGCCAGCCGGGAGACATAGTCTTCCCAACCTGTCCTGGGTCTTCCCCGTGGCTTAATTCCTACCGGTCGGGCGTGCCCTAAACACTTCCCTGGGGAGGCGTTCGGGTGGCATCCTGACCAGATGCCCGAACCACCTCATCTGGCTCCTCTCGATGTGGAGGAGCAGCGGCTTTACTTTGAGCTCCCCCCGGATGGCAGAGCTTCTCACCCTATCTCTAAGGGAGAGCCCTGCCACCCGGCGGAGGAAACTAATTTCAACCGATTGTACCCGTGACCTTGTCCTTTCGGTCATAACCCAAAGCTCATGACCATAGGTGAGGATGGGAACGTAGATCGACCGGTAAATTGAGAGCTTTGCCTTCCGGCTCAGCTCTTTCTTCACCACAACGGATTGATACAGCGTCCGCATTACTGAAGACGCTGCACCGATCCGCCTGTCAATCTCACGATCCACTCTTCCCTCACTCGTGAACAAGTCTGTAGTAATAGTTGCTAAATTTTATTGTTAAAAACTGTCATGATGTAAGCTAATGTGATACATGGTGACGAAAATATACTGTAGTGTAGGGGTCCCCAAACTCCGGCATGCGGAGTCAATCAATCAATTTATTTATATAGCCCTATATCACGAGTGTCTCAAAGGGCTGCACAAGCCACAACGACATCCTCGGCTCAGATCCCACATCATGGCAAGGAAAAACTCTACCCAATGGGCTACAATGAGAAACCTTGGAGCGGACCGCAGATGTGGGGACCCCCGTGCCCCTGGGCGACCGGTGCAATGGACGTCGAGCGGATCTAGTTAATAGTGTGAGAGTCCAGTTCATAGTGGGGCCGGCCGGAGATCATCTTGAGTGGAGACAAGTCAGGAGCGCAGAGACGTCCCCAACTGATGCACAGATGAGTGGTCCACCCCAGTTCCCGACTTTGAACAGCTAGCACGTCATCTGTTGTCACCTAATCTGTGCTCGTGGAGAGGGGGCCATAGCAGGAAAGAGACTGCAAATCAACTGGTCTAAAAAGGGGGTCTATTTAAAGGCTAGAGTATACAAATGAGTTTTAAGATGGGACTTAAATGCTTCTACTGAGGTAGCATCTCTAACTGTTACTGGTACGGCATTCCATAGTACTGGAGCCCGAAAAGAAACGCTCTATAGCCCGCAGACTTTGTTTGGGCTCTGGGAATCACTAATAAGCCGGAGTTCTTTGGATGCAGATTTCTTGCCGGGACATATGGTACAATACAATCAGCAAGATAGGATGGATCTAGACGTTTAGTATTTTATACGTAAGTAGTGAAACCTTAAAGTCGCATCTTAAGTACACAGGAAGCCAGAGCAGGTGAGCCAGTATAGGCGTAATATGATCAAACTTTCTTGTTCTTGTCAAAAGTCTAGAAGCCGCATTTTGTACTAACTGTAATCTTTTAATGCTAGACATAGGGAGGCCCGAAAATAATACGTTACAGTAATCGAGACGAGATGTAATGAACGCATGAATAATGATCTCAGCGTCACTGGTGGACTAAATGGAACGAATTTTAGCGATATTACGCAGATGAAAGAAGGCCGTTTTAGTAACACTCTTAATGTGTGACTCAAACGAGAGAGTTGGGTCGAAGATAATACCCAGTCCCAAGTTAAATAAAAAAAAATAAAAAAAATAAATATATATATATATATCTATATATCTATATATATATTTTTTTAAATTAGAATTTTTTAAATCTTTCCTTTCTAATCCATTTTCTACCGCTTGTTACTCTTGGTGTCTCCTCGCCGCTCAGGCAAATCATATTGTCTAAAAATGCATTTTCCCTTCGATAATGTGACATTATCATGCTCGGAATATATATATATATATATATATATATATTAGGGGTGTAAAGGTACACAAAAATTTCGGTTCGGTACGTACCTCGGTTTAGAGGCCATGGTTCGGTTCATTTTCGGTACAGTAAGAAAACAACAAAATATACATTTTTTGGTTATTTATTTAACAAATTTGTAAACAATGGCATAGCATACATATACACACAGGGTCCATTTCCAGGGTTAATGTGGTCAACATATATAAAATAAAAACTAAATAAGATAAGGCTCAGAATGGTTTCTTAACAAAACTTTTCTACATATAAAGTGCTTTTTTTGATTGATTGAGACTTTTATTAGTAGATTGCACAGTACAGTACATATTCCGTACAATTGACCACTAAATGGTAACACCCGAATAAGTTTTTCAACTTGTTTAAGTCGGGGTCCACGTTAATCAACATTAAACTGCCTCAAGTTGTTGCTCAGATTAAATACAATGACAAAACTTTTCTTCTACATATAAAAAGTGCAACATTAAACAGTTTCAAGTCAACTCAGCCTCAGATTAACTTTTCTTCACCCCCCCCCCCCAGCCTGGCTAACTTGGCAGTAAGAGGTGGGAGCTGTTTGCACGTCTTTATCTTTGTTAAAGCGATGTTCACTTGGGGGTGGTGCCGCTTCAAATGGGTTAGCATGTTTGACGTGTTGGCAGAAGCATGCCTTACCGCTGCTGAACAATGTCGACAAACCTCCGTCCTCCGCACCGCGCAGCCGAAGTGTTCCCATACGGGACATCTTATCGAGGCAGGAGTGTCTTCCAGCTCCGGTGTTGTCGTAGCCCGGTCGTTGCTAGCATGCCGTGTGTTGTGCCTCGGTGTGCATTGTTTACACAACGTGCGCTACGCTACTTAATATGTCCGTGTGGAAACTCGTTCGGTACACCTCCGAACCGAACCAAAACCCCCGTACCGAAACGGTTCAATACAAATACACGTACCGTTACACCCCTAATATATATATATATATATATATATATATACAGATACAGATATAGTCCGGCCCCCGTCCAATTTTTTTTAACCCAATGCGGCCTCAGAGTTACAAAGTTTGGGGACCCTTGCTGTAGTGCAATTTATAAAAACATTCAAAACTTGAGGGCAACAGCTAGTTTTACATGTTTTAAAGATGTTAACATATTATTTTTAATTATAACAAAACATGTACCCCCCACGACCCGAAAGGGACAATCGGTAGAAAATGGATGGATGTTTCATTGTATTTGTACAACAATTATTTATCATACCGTATGTCTTCTCTTTTGTCCTCTCT